>NW_028230443.1:9928206-10091924 GCF_043228905.1 Azolla caroliniana
TCGCCTATCGGCGGTTACAACAGAGACACGATCTTTGTATATTGCTCTCTCTCTCTCTCTCTCTCTCTCTCTTACGCACTGTACAGGAGTTACACCAATAACTCTATCATGGTCACTCATTGAGTTTGCCCTAGGTCATATTTATACTAATATGACTTTCGAGCTATTTACAAATATAGCCCCAGTGGGCTCTCAGAAACATATCTACATATATGTCCCTTCATCCGGTGAGAGGTTCTACCCGGGCCTGCAACATCCGGTTCTCACCGGTCTTCCTTGCCGGGTACTCGTCATCCAGTTCTCACCGGGTCTTCCGTTGTCGGGCACTCCACATCCGGATCTCACCGGGTCTTCCGATGCCGGGCCTTCGTATCCCATCTGGAGGGACCGAGATCCTAACACGATCTATGACATTATCCTCCCTCTAAGGCCGCCTCCCAGAACTCGCGGCTGACTTAAGTGAGTATCGTTGATGAAAATCGCGAATGGCCTCTAGAGCATTTTGTAAATGTGTAACTGGTTCCCATGTGGCATTCGAAATGAGGTAACCTTTCCATAAGACCAAATATTGGAGTTGTCGACGAGGATATCGAGAGTCAAGGATTTGGTCAACCTCATATTCTTCGCCCGTAGACAATTCCATAGGTGGCGGTGGAGGAGGTTGTCGTCCCGGAATTCGAGAAGGATGGTAGAGTTCTAGGAGAGAAACATGAAAAACATTGTGAATCCTAAATGTTGGAGGAAGCGTTGATCGGAAGGCGACTAGGTTGATCCGCTCGGTGATACGAAAAGGGCCTAGTCTTGTAGTCCAATTTTGCACAAGGATGTGTGGTGGCGATGTGGCGACGTAACAGCCAAACCATGTCCCCGACTGCAAACGTCGGTGCAGCCAAGCGATGTCGGTCCGCTTGATCTTTATACTGGTCACTAGTGACACGAAGCTCCAATGAGAGATCATGATGGACATCATGTAAAGCACAGGCACACGTCTCTGTCGATGGATTGACCGAAGTTGCAAGTATGGACATACTGAAACGAGGGTGAAATCCATAGTTTGCAAAGAAGGGGGAAACCTTAGTCGAAGCATGGATACTATTATTGTAGGCAAATTCCACCATTGCAAGGAAGCCCACCCAATCCTCTTGTTGGTAGCTCACGGTACACCGAAGGTATTGTTCGAGGATTTGGTTGACTCGTTCCGTTTGTCCATCAGTTTGAGGATGGTATGTTGAGGACAAGTTTACAGAAGTCCCGAATGTTTGTAGAAGTCATCGCCAAAAGTGGGAAATGAATTGAGAACCTCAATCAGAGGTGATATCCTCGGGTAAGCCATGTAATCAAACAACATTTTTAAGAAAAAGGTCAGTTGTCTCTTCCTCGGAAATGGTTTTGGAACATGGGACAAAGTGAGCCATCTTCGAAAACCGGTCGACAATGACTAGCACCGTGTCATGGCCACCAACCAGAGGGAGGTCAGTGATAAAGTCCATGGATAGAGAGACCCATGGTCGACTTGGAATGGGGAGCGGGTGGAGAAGACCATATGGCCGATGGTGAGGCATTTTGGACTGAGCACATACATCACATCTCATGATAAATTCCTTGACAAATTTCCAAGGTTGGGGACACCAAAACCCTCAAGATAGCAATTCCAGGGTTTTCGTGACCCCAAAGTGGCCGGCAAGAGGATCATCATGACAGTTTTGTAGTACTCATGTCCGACATGATCCTTCAGGAACGTACAAGAGATGATTACGATATAGTAACCCATCCCGGGTTGTAAATTGGTTGAGATATGAGCTTTTCATGCCCGGAGATGGGTCATTGATGCCGGCCATGATTTCTTTGGCGAATGGGTCTAACGTGGTTGTCGTGGCAATCTCGTTGAGCAAAGAATCATCATGCAACATGCAAGTGGCAAACATCTGAAGTTGATCGGGCCACAACAAACAATGGAATTGTTGTGAATATGCATCATCTCTTGGGCACAATGCAAAATCAGGACATCGAGAGTGAGCATCAGCTTTCCCATGTTGAACTCCAGGTCGAAACAAGATCTCAAAGTCGTAGTCGGCAAGAAAAGATGACCATTGGGCTTGCCTCTGATTCAATGTACGACTGGTGGTGAAGTAAATTAGATTTTTGTGGTCGGTCAGCACTTGGATGTGATGTTGGGCCCCAGCCAAATAGGGTCGCCACTCGGTGAAGGCAGATATGATCGCTGCAAGCTCCTTGTCGTAGACCGGATAATTAATTTCCGGGGCGCTACACTTCTGAGAGTAGAAGGCAACAGGATGTAGTGTGCCCTCATCGTCTAGTTGGGACAGGACAACTCCAATGGCAATGTCGAAGGCATCGGCGGTTTCAACTTGGAGGGGCCTTGTGGGGTCGGGGTAGACCAACACTGGGGCTGCGAGAAAAGCTGCCTTGAGGGCATCAAAAACACTTTGCGTCACAAAGGTCTAAAGAAATGGAGTATCTTTTCTAGTAAGGATGATTAGAAGTTCCACTAAAGAGGAAAAACCATTCACAAATCGTTGATAGAAATTTGGAAAACCGATAAATGATTGTACCTCTTTCAACCGAGTAGGGACAGGCCAATCGGTTACCTTGCATGCATCCATTCTGATCCCGGAGGGTGAATCGCGTAGCCTTGGAATTCGACAGAGGTCCGATCGAATTCACATTTCTCACTTTTGGCGTAAAGTCCATGTTCCCAAAGTTTGGACCTATAGAACCTGTCGGATGTGTCAGGTGTGCTCCGCTGTGTTGGAAGAAAAAACTAAAATGTCGTCAAGGCATCACCACAAAGTGATCGAGATACTCCCGAAATATATTGTTCATCATGTGCTAAAAGACCGGCGGGTCGTTGGTGAGACCAAAATGCATCACCTTGTACTCGAAATGTCCATAGCGTTGAGAAGGCAGTTTTCCACTCGTCTCCTGGCTTGACACGCACCAGATTGTAGGCTCCCCGAAGGTCAATTTTGGAGAAGATATGCTCGGTTTGAAGTCGGTCAAGGAGTGTTGAAATTAAAAGCAAGGGATAACGATTACGTGCCGTAATTTTGTTGATACCCCGATAATCCACACATAGGCGTAATGAGCTGTCCTTCTTCTTGACAAATAAGATTGGGGCCCCAATCGGTGATTTGGAGGGTTGAATGAAGCCCTTGGCGAGGTTTTCATCCAGATATGTGCGAAGAGCCTCAAGTTCGGGTTCAAATAGCCCATAGATGGGCACAAATGGTGGATGTGCTCCATCTTGGAGTTTGATTGGGCAATCATAAGGGAGATGTGCCAATAACCGGTCTACATTTCTCTTTCCAAACACGTCCACGCTGGAATCGGCAACGTCGAAGATTGAGTTGAAGTTAGAAGAATGTGCACCCAACCTGAAAGCATCCCCCACACAAGTAACGGTGTCTGTGGAAGAGACCCGTGTTGGTGTTTGTGGAAAGGTGATGGAGTGGCTGCACCAATCCTGTGGGGGACAAGGCCGTCAATGCGGAAGAGCAGACAATGTCTATGATGGTGAAGAACCTACGTATGCAAGTTAACACTAGATACAGAGAGAGAGAGAGAGAGAGAGATAGACACAAAGAAATAGTATTTTATTTCTCAATAGCAACAACTACAAGAATTACAAAAAACAACAACCACTAATGGGTTACAAAGTCACTTTATATAGTGACTGTCCTAGGGCAATTGCCCTTTGTGCTATCTATAGAAATAGCCCAAACTTGGGTTGTCCAAGGGGACAATGTGAATACGGCCATTATACACTCGTATTCGACACTCCCCCGTAATGGGCGTATACATGGGTTATCTAAAGAATTACAGGTATATATACAAGGTTTATCAGACAGATCGGTTTTGTCAGAGTCGGCAAGATCCGAAGACAGAAGACCGAACCGGTCGGGTCGGAAGAGCTGAAGCCGATCCTCAGAGTACCGATGTCGGTGGTCCGAAACCGTCCTGTGTTGTGTGTCCAACTATAACCGGACCGATTTTTCGTTACGCCCATCTGGTGCCGAAGGGACTAGAAACGATCCGCCGAAAGACACTTGGTCATTCCATCTTCAACATTATCAGTTGTGGATATCTTCTCTAGACCGATTTTCCCTGAAATGACACAGTCCCGAACGAAGTGATATCGAACGTCGATATGCTTGGAGGTGTTGTGGTGAACCAGGTTTTTTGACAAAGCAATAGCACCCTGAATGTCGCTGTAGACAACTAGAGTTGAGTCAGAGTCGACCTGTCGAAACGTGTGCGCCAGCCGACCGAGCCATAAAGCTTCTTTTGCCGATTCAGACACAACTAAATATTCCGCTTCGGTTGTTGAGGTGGTTGTGCACTCCTGAAGTTTCGACTTCCACGAGATTGCTCTATTGCCGAATTTGAAATAGTATCCGGTTGTTGATTTCTGACTGTCCACACAGCCGGCGAAGTTCGAGTCGATGTAACCGACTACGCTTGAGGTTGAGTTCGGGCCGAAGAGAATGTTGTGGTCTTTTGTGCTAGCTAGATATTTGAACACATGCTTGACTGCGTTGTCGTAGTGTATTTCGTACACTACGTGAAAAAGTAAAAATAATATAACCGATTTAATTACATATAAATAAATAAAATCAGAATATCAAAATATTTATCACGTGCGTAGGGCAAGATTCAAACCCTATACTTCCACGTAGCCAAACCTCAACTTTACCATTATGCTACCTTATCTTTAGTGTTCTACAAATAGATTTAATAACTATAAGTGCTTTATTTGCGCCTACCTTTATTAAAAGGTAAATCATGCATTTTTAGAGTGCGTGAATATTTTATAGAAAAACGCAAGCAACTAAAAAGTGACTCATGCACATCTAGCGTGCATGAGCACTATATTTAGCAAATAAAAGCAAGGATTAGAAAAGCATCACATGCACATTTAGTGTGCATGAACATATTAGAAAAAAGCAGGTAGCTATGCTTAGTCTCTCCTATCACTATATAAGGATGGGGAGCACATTGTAGTTTTTGTTGATTATTTTTCTATAATGATCAATCAATCTAAAATATTCGTGGGATTCACGAATTTGCTAAAATAATTCTCTCTTACTACCTAAATATTGACTAAATATACTAAACTCGTGGGATTCACGAGATTCTTATCTTATAACTCTTTATACCTATTCTTTACTAGCCTTATTTGTATTTTTATTTCTCCTAGTCCAAAACCTTGGCGGTTCCCACCCGACTCACGCAACGATCCGGAGCTGAAAGGCACGACACAGTTGGTGAACCCGACGTGAAGACGGGTGGAAAGGGGATGGAGAATCAACAAGAGGCGATGAACATGATGATGATGATGGTTGAGCGGATGCAACAAGAACAACGCGTGATGATGGAGATGAAGGCGGCAGTAGAGCGGCTTGTGCGACGAAATGGGGAATTCAACGGAAATGATGTGTCACGCTATCTACATGACTACAAGGCGGAGATGATGCGATGTGGGATACCGGAAGGATTGCAAGTGATATCCTTCAGTCGGGTAGCCACGGATGAGTTACAAGAAAGAATCTACAAGATACGGCAACAAAACTCGACATGGGGGTCATTCGAGGAAGCTTTACGAGAGGCATATGATTACAAGAGATCGAAGGGACAAGATCGAAGAGAATTTGACGAATGGGTGGCATCGGAGAAGACCCAACGAAGTGCAACACAAGCATTCCTAGAGTTCGAGCATCGTTTTGCTTGACTCTCGGAGCGGGAACAACGATTGGTGGGGGAGGATAAAGTCCTAATGTTCGTAAAATCGATCGATCGAAAAGAAAGGATGGACATCGGGATCGAACTCGAAGACGATGACGGTACGAATGGTCTTACCGAAGATTGGGCCGAAGTCCAAAGGGTATGCCGGAGACATGATGAGAGGAAGATGAGAATCTTGTCAATGACATGGCCGATGAAGGATGGTCGATTGAAGACAAACGATGGAGCCGAAATGAAGGCCAAAATACAACATGATGGTGCGACGGAAGAGGGTGTACAACAAGCTACCCTCTTGTCTTGCGAAAGAACAACGACAAAGGATAAGGCCGATAACCCAAGTGTAGAAGAAGATTTCAGAATACAAGTGTCCGAAACATCGGGTGAAAAAGGGGTAAGCATAATTGATGCAGTGAAAGAGAGCAAGGAGGACTTGATTGAGGAGGTCGCCACGAAAGATGACATCAAATCAAAGGTGGCTATGGACGAATCAACGACGGATGGCCATATCGAGACTTCCCCAACACTGATTCCAGAGACTCTGGCGGTTGCGTTTGAAAGGCAATGTTAGACCGAAGAGACGGAAGGTGGTGGACAGAAAACAAAGGTCGAAGCCGATGCATACGAAGGAGAGATAGCCAAGGAGGTGGCTATGGGTGAAACAACGGAGGACGATAATACCGTGGATTCCTGTCCACTAATTCTAGAGACTTCGGCGGTTGTATTCGAGAACCAATGTGAGACCGGAGAGACAGGAGGTGGCGGCAAGAAAGGTAAAGTCGGAAGCTGGTTCGGATGGAAGGTGATCCGAACGGGATTCCGATCCGAAAGAAGGCCGAACGCAAGTATGCATGGAAGCCGACCTAGCCGAAAGCCGATCGGACGAGACCGATCCGGAAAGAAGCTAATCCAACTCAATCGGAGGTTGGACCGGTCGAGGCTGGTGAAAACGAGGAAAAGAAAGCCAACCGAAACCGAAACCGATAGATCGAAACCGGGCCGGAAGGAGACTGACTTAATCGAAACCGAACAGCTGATTCCGATTTGGCCGAATACGAATCCGATCGGAAGCCGATCAAACCGAAAGTCGATCGGACGAGAGCGATCCGGAAAAAAGTCAAGGTTGATGAAGACAAGAAAGAGGCCAGTAAAAGACACTACCACGAATGACAAGGGCCAAGAATATGACGAGAGAGAACAAAGAATATGGTGGATCGGATGGCGACAATGGTTCGGGTGGAAAGAATGGGTCTACTCAAAATGGAGAGACAAAGTTGACATAGCGGGACAAATGGAGGATGAAGGGGAGACAACGAGCATCGGCAACTTCAGCACATACCGGAGGATGTGCGGGTTCGGAGGGGGCGATTGTTGTAGTGTATTTCGTACACTACGTGAAAAAGTAAAAATAATATAACCGATTTAATTACATATAAATAAATAAAATCAAAATATCAAAATATTTATCACGTGCGTAGGGCAAGATTCAAACCACATACTTCCACGTAGCCAAACCTCAACTTTACCATTATGCTACCTTATCTTTAGTGTTCTACAAATAGATTTAATAACTATAAGTGCTTTATTTGCGCCTACCTTTATTAAAAGGTAAATCATGCATTTTTAGAGTGCGTGAATATTTTATAGAAAAACGCAAGCAACTAAAAAGTGACTCATGCACATCTAGCGTGCATGAGCACTATATTTAGCAAATAAAAGCAAGGATTAGAAAAGCATCACATGCACATTTAGTGTGCATGAACATATTAGAAAAAAGCAGGTAGCTATGCTTAGTCTCTCCTATCACTATATAAGGATGGGGAGCACATTGTAGTTTTTGTTGATTATTTTTCTATAATGATCAATCAATCTAAAATATTCGTGGGATTCACGAATTTGCTAAAATAATTCTCTTTTACTACCTAAATATTGACTAAATATACTAAACTCGTGGGATTCACGAGATTCTTATCTTATAACTCTTTATACCTATTCTTTACTAGCCTTATTTGTATTTTTATTTCTCCTAGTCCAAAACCTCGGCGGTTCCCACCCGACTCACGTAACGATCCGGAGCCGAAAAGCACAACAGCGTTCCAGTGCAATCGGCTAGGGTTGTGCATGAATCTGCTGACGACTCCTACGGCATGGGAAATATCAAGCCATGTCGCGACCATCGCATACATAATTGAGCCGACTGTCGGTGCATACGGTACCGACTTCATATCTTCCCCCTCCGAACCGGATGTCGGGCAGTCTCACTGAGAGAGCCGAAGGTTAATGGGGAGCGGGGTCGAAGCAGACTTAGCCGAGTGCATGTTGAAGCGTTCCAAGACACGTCCGATGTAGTTGGTTTGAGACAAGAAAAGTTGTCATTTATCGCGATACCGACTAATCTTCATACCAAGTATGTGTCTTGCCGGACCGAGGTCCTTCATGGCAAACTTCAACCGCAGTTTCCGAACGAGTTTGGTGAGCTCTCTGGCATGTTGGCCGAGAGGAGCATGTCGTCCACGTAGATGATGAGGAAGATGGGAGACCCGTCTTGAGTTGTTTTTGTGAAGAGACAGTCGTCCTCATCGCTCTTTGAGAAGCCGACTGATTGGATGAAGTTGTCAAACTTCTTGTACCACTGTCGAGTGCCTGTTTCAGGCCGTAGAGACTTTTCCTGAGTCGGCAAACTAGATGTTCCTGGACGGATGCCACAAAGCCTTTTAGCTGCTCCATATAGATTTCCTCCTATAGATCACCATGGAGGAAGGCCGTTTTTACATCTAGCTGAATCAGCTCCAAGTTGTCGGCAGCCACGACGCCGAGCATGAAGCGAAGGGTCGTCATTTTCACCACTGGTGAAAAGATTTCGTCAAAGTCAACGCCATATTCTTGTCGAAATCCCTTCGCAACTAATCTGGCCTTGTACTTTGGGTTGGTCGAGTTGGACGTCTCTTTTAGTCGATAGACCCACTTACATGGAAGAGCACGTCGATTCTTCGGTAATTCGACTAAGTCCCAAGTCTTGTTTGCCCGAATGGAGTGCATTTCCGACTCCATCGCCAGATACCATGCGGTGGAATCGGCAGATGTCGATGCTTCTTCGTAAGACGTCGGTTCACCGGCGTCAGTGAAGAAAATTCCGGGAGAGTACCTCTTTAGAGGTTGCGACAGTCTCTCGGATCTGCGAGGTATGACTGAATTGGTCGCACCGGGTGTCGATGTCGGATGGTCGGGAGCCGAGCCATTCGGTTCTGCCGAATCGGTGGATTCGGTGCGAGAGTTGTCAATTACCCGTGAAATCGATCTTGTGTTGTGGGCTGGGCCGTCATGAAGGGTTGGCACTTCGGAAAATATTACCCTTCGGACTTCAATAGGCCTTTCGGTCGTTTTATGCATAGCCGACTCATTGAACACGACATTCGAACTTCAGACGATTTGTCTGTGCTCGGGGTCCTAGAGTCTATATCCGATCTCGCCATCAGGTCCATGCACAAGGAAAACGCATTTCCTTGATCTAGGTTCGAGTTTCTGGCAATCGTCTTTCGGTATGAGGGTGTATGCCTCACAGCCGAAGATCCTCAGCTTGTCATAATTCGGCTTACTGCCGGTCCATATTTCCTGAGGTATTTGAAGTCCTAGAGGTCTACTTGGCGACATATTTATTATGTGTATTTCCATAAGTAGAGCCTCCGCCCAGAAGCCATCCTACAGTCCGGAGTGTTGGAGCATGGATACTACGCGTTCTTGAATCGTCTGATTCATGCGTTCTGCAATTCCGTTCTGCTCCGGACTATAGGGTGTCGTATATTCACATCGAATGTCGTGTTCCCGGCAAAATTTGACGAATTCGTCAGACTTGAATTCTCCTCCATTATCAGTTCGGAGACATTTTAATTACCGACCGGTCTGGTTTTCGACCATTGCAAGCCATTCGGAGAAGATCGAGAACACCCGATCTTTGGTTCTGGTGGGGTAAGCCCACACCTTCCGAGTCGAGTCGTCAATAAAACTGACGAAGTACGAAGCACCGCCGAGAGACTGATGTGGCATCGGGCCATAGACGTCCGAGTGGACCAAATCGAGGGGACTCGATTCTCTTGGTGTTGATGTCGGATGTGATGCGGCTACCTATTTGTCGAACTGGAAATGCTAGGAGAATTGGTGATCCGAGAAGGAGAGTTTCGGGATGTAACCGGCTCTGGATATGTGCGTTATGCCGGCCTTGCTGAGGTGTCCAAGTCGTCCATGCCATAACGATGACAGGGGGATATCTACCAAAAATAACTCACCCTCTTTGAGTGTGACATATAAAGGATACAAGGAATGTACCTTTGGTCCTCGAGCAAGCAGGAGGTTCCCTTTGTCGAGTGTCCACCCTCCTGATGAGAATCCGGCACAGATGCTGGCTTCGTCAAGCTATCCGACTAAGATCAGGGGTCTTGAGAGCTCAGGAACGTGTCAGACGTTGTGTAGTACGAGCATAGAGCCACCCGGAAGGTTGAGCTCTACAGTGCCGATTCCGATTATAGCACAATGTTGGGAGTTTCCGACTCGAACTGAGTCAGAGTGCCAGTCCGAGTATTGCTGAAACTGAGATCGGTGAGGTGTCACATGATACGATGCGCTCGAGTCCAAGATCCATGTGCTCGATTCCTCAGTCGTAAGCCGAACTTCTGATTCGACTGGGTTCTCTATGGACAATATGTTCGGGTCGGTCGTCAAAATTTCAGTTGAAGAGCCGACATAGTTGACCTCCTCATGCCGGCTACTCTTCTGATCCGCTCTCTGAGCTTTGTCGGTTTTTACTTTGAGTGCCCGGCAATCGGCTTTGATGTGTCCCGGTTTCTTGCAGTAGTTGCAGATTTGGTTGTCCCGGGACTTGCTCCGGCTTCGCTGATTGTTCGGCGGTCGGGAAGAACTTCTTCCCCGGTTGTTCGATCAGTTGGTCGAACCTTGTACTACGTAAGCTTCATCTGCCGAGTCTTTGGAGAAAGACTTTCTCCAAGCTGCTTCAGTCAGGATTGCGCTCGTGACTTTGGAGTACTTAACGGCAGCTGTTGAAGCATTGCACACGGTTGTAACGAAAGTTTCCCATGAAGAGGGGAGGCTACTCATGAGTATCATTGCTCTGAGTTCATCCTCGATTGTCGTCCCCTGAGACGAGATTTGGGAGCTTGTGCTTTCATACTCGTTGAGGTGTGCCTAAACCGAATCGGATTCTTTCATCCGCAAGTTGTAGAGGCGCCGGATCAGATACATCTTCGTTGCCGCGACCTTCTTTTCATAAGTTTCCAACAATGGTTTCCAAAGTTCAAACGTTGTCGTGCATGATTGCACTGTGAAGTACACTGACTCCGACAAGTGCATCGAATCGTGGCTCGGACGATTCTATCCAGCTTTAGCCACTCGTTTGCCTTGTATGCTTCTGGAGGATTTTCATTCTCAATCGGGTCTATCTAACCCTTGACTATGAGATAGTCATGCATTTGTTCCTTCCAGAAGTTGAAGTTTGAACCGTCAAACCTCCTTAGACTCATCTCCGATGAGCCGGATGTTGATTCCATCTAATTCGGTTTCGGTTGGGAAGACTCGGTTCGGTGTTGACTACGAACCTTAGCGGGGTGCAGCTAGTTGGCTCACCCGATATCGTTCTAGTCGGTTTTGAACTCGAGTTGGTTTTGTTTTGGATACTTGTTGCTGAACTTGCTCGGAGTGACTCCGGTAACTTGAGGGACAGAATCAGTTGGTCTTCCCGAATGTTGCCGAGTCGAAGTGAGCCCGGTTAGCTTCCGATTGTATGCCGAATACCGATTACACGAGACCGATTGTTTGGACCGATTCAGCTTCGAATGACTGCAGCGATGAGAGGGACGGATCCAACTGATCCTCCCGAATGTCGATCAACCGAATGAAGCACGAATTTGGTTGGTTGTTTCGAGACCAATCTGCAACGGGTGGTTACAACAAGCTGGTGAATAGCGTCCGGTGACCTATTCGGATGTTGTTTAACCAAATGAAGCACGATTGGGTCGGTTATTGCGCAAGAAGCTCCCCTCAAGCGGTTACAATCACAGGAACAGAGTACAACCGACTGGCTTACTCCAATTTGTGATTTAACACAGTGAGATGCAAGCTTTTTGTTTTTCTTCTCCCTTCTCTGTTCTTCAAGAAGTTATAAAAAACAGAATGTTGTGGTGTACGATGACGGCCGGCAACGGGTTGAAGAACCTCCAACGCTCAGATACCAAATGTTGGGGACAAGGCCGTCAATGTGGAAGAACAGACAACGTCTGTGATGGTGAAGAACCTGCATATGCGAGTTAACACTAGATACAAAGAGAGAGAGAGAGAGAGAGAGAGAGAGAGAGAGAGAGAGGCACAAAGAAATAGAATTTTATTTCTCAATAGCAACAACTACAAGAATTACAAAAAACAACAACCACTAACGGGTTACAAAGTCACTTTATATAGTGACTGTCCTAGGGCAACTGCCCTTTGTGCTATTTATAGAAATAGCCCAAACTTGGGTTGTCCAAGGGGACAGTGTGAATACGGCCATTATACACTCGTATTCGACAAATCCACCATCGGATTGTTTGTGTGTTTCCAACCAAGAGAGCCCTAAAAAAATTGGATGTCGAGGGGTTGCGATGAGATGGAATGTTAATACCTCTTGGTGGAACCCGACTTGAAGTACCAACGGGACAGTGGCTTCAGTAACCGCCCCCGAATAGAGAACCCATTCGTCGATAGCTTCAACGGATATGGGTTGTGTTGTGCAGACAGTGGGGATTTTATGTGTTCGGACGAATGCGATATCGATGAAACAAGTAGATGCACCATAATCGAGCAAGGCATGGGATTTTATTGAAATAGACCCAAAACAAGGACTTACTTGCAAAGTAAAACCTCCTACTAGCGTGACTGAATTGAAGGAGCACAAAGAAGTAGGGCGACGGGAAGTGTCCAATGGCATGGCTCCTACTACAACCAGACTTGCTCGTTTTCCTGTTGTCTAGAAACCTCCGCAAGACGTGCACGATCGTTTTCTTGTTGTCGAGAAACCTCTACAAGACGTGCACGATCGTTTTCTTGTTGTCGAGAAACCTCTACAAGACGTGCACGATTGTTTTCTTGTTGTCGAGAAACCTCTACAAGACGTGCACAGTGGGATTGATGACCAGGGTCGCACATTGGGCAATGGCGGATGACATGGCGGGGGGTACCACAATAGAGATAGAGGCCATTGTCATGTTGATGTTGCCGTTGGACATCAAATATGTTGGGAAATCGGTCTCTCCGGATGGGATCCGGTGATGAATAAAGAGAGTCGATGGGAACCGGAAGAGATCCAGAAACCGGATCGGTGAACCCGATGAGAACCGGAAGAGAAGACAGATTTGTAAATATGTCTTGAATAAGCCCATTGAGGCTATATTTGTAAATAGCCCTAAGTTCATATAACTATAAATATGACTTAGGGCAATCAATTTATGTAGTTGTGTGATTGTGTTGTTGTCATATTGCTGTATTTGTTGTACAAAGAGAGAGAGAGGGAGAGAGAGATACAGAGCGATACTCTGTTGTAACCGCCACTGTGCGAAGAAACAAGGCTCGAGGTTGTTGCCTCCAAGTCTCTAATTGTACCCGTTCTCTTCATTGTGATAGTTCGGAGTCTGTGGGCTCCTGTGGTTTTTCCCTATTAGGGTTTTTCACATAAACATCCTGTGTCACTTTCTTGTGTACTCTCTACTTCCCATTTCTGTGTTTGATTCTTATAGAAGAGACTTACTACTCGGTTATGGCCGAGTGATATTCCATGCATTTCTCTTCAAACTGGTATCAGAGCGAGGAACACAGAAAATGGAAGAATCTTACGGCGGCATGTTCAAGCTCACCGGCTCCAACTACTCAGTGTGGAAGTCGAAGATGAGGGACATGCTGGTGGTTAAAGATCTTTGGTTGTCAGTTCAGTTCAGGGACAAGAGACTAGATAAGATCAATGCCACGGTGTGGGAGGTAATGCACATGTAGACAACGGCATACATCTGGTGCTTCATCGACATGAGCTTGTACAACAACTTCAATGAAGAGAGAAAGGCTCATGAACTCTGGGAGAAGAGCGGCATCATGTTCCAGAACAAGAATGCCGTTAATCGGGCTTCGGTATTTGGGAAGCTAGTGAGGCTCCGGTACCAAGACGGCTCCAGTATGGCAAAGCACATGAATGCCTTCCAGGGGATGATACACCAAGCAACCTCGTTGGAAGTACCTTTCGCCGATGAGGTACTTGCTCTACTCATGTTCGGTTCCCTCCCGAATAGCTGGGAGACGTTAGTTGTCAGGTTGGGCAACGCCGGGCCGGAAGGAAAACAACTATCCCTAGCAAGAGTCAAGTCGAGCTTGCTAGATGAGGAGGCGCGTCGGAAAGACAAGGAGGTGATCTCCGACGCCAAAGCCCTCCTTACCGAATCGGAACGCGGAAGACAAAGGAATCGGAGTCCCCAGAACAAGGAAAAGTCGGGGACATGGTCAAAGTCAAGGGGGAGGCCCACTTGCTTCTATGGCAGCAAGCCGGGGCACTTCCAGAAGAATTGTCGGCATTTCCGGAAAGAAAAGGGAATCGACAATACCGATTCGAAGAAGTCACTGGACTGAAATGGTTCGGATCGGCGAGGCCCGGACCAGAAGGGAATGACGGTGATCATGGCAAGTGAAGAAGAACTAATGCTCTCACCGAGGACAGTGAGTTGAACCTTGCCGTCGACGAGACAACGGGGGTTGTCGACTCCGGAGCGTCATTCCACCTTACCCTGGACCGGAAATGCTTCTCATCCTACACAACCAGTGAGCACGGTTGTGTCCAAATGGGGAATGAAGGGACATGCCGAATTATCGGCATAGGAGATGTGTTGTTGACGACATCAACCAGATGCAAGTTGTTGTTGAAGGATGTCTGACACGTTCCGGAGGTTCGACTGAACCTGATATTAGCCGGTCGGCTAGATGATGAAGGCTACACAGGTAGCATCCAAAATGGTGTCATGAAGTTCTGCAAAGGGAGCTTAATAGTGGCTGCGAGCCCGGAAGGTCAACACACTGTACTTGATGAATGCCCGGATATGCCGAAAAGAAGTGAACGTAGCATCCAACATTGCCAGTGAGTTGTGGCACAAAAGACTGTGTCACATGAGTGAGAAGGGGATGGAGAGGCTTGTCGAAGACAACCTCATTCTGGTGAAGGACGTGCAACTTGAGAAGTGCACCGATTGCTTGGCCGGCAAGCAAAACTAAACCTCCTTCCAATCAAGACCACCGATGAGACGGAATGCACCACTAGAGTTGGTGCATACCGATGTGTGTCAAGTGGACACAAAGTCACATGCCGGATCACAGTACTTTGTTACGTTCATAGATGACCACAGCCGGAAGTTGTGGGTCTCATTGTTGAAGACGAAGGATCAGGTGTTATCCGTCTTCAAGGAGCTCCATGCAAAAGTGGAAAGAGAAACCAACCGGAAGCTGAAGGTGGTTCGAGCAGATAATGTAGGAGAATACCGGAGGCAGTTCGAGGAGTACTTCCGGTGAAGGTGAATCCGGCTCGAATTCACTGTGCCGAAGACGCCAGAACTAAACGGGTTGGCCGAAAGGATGAACTAGACCATAATGGAGAGAGTCTGAAGCATGCTTGCACATGCCAAGCTACCCAAGACGTTTTGGGCTGAGGCGCTAACGACGATGACCTATGTGATAAATAGATTACCCTCAGTACCCTTGGACGGAGACTCACCGCAGAAAGTATGGACCGGTAAGGATGTGTCTTACTGGCATCTGAAGGTGTTCAGGTGTCTCGCATACGTGCACGTTGTAGAAAGTAGCGTGCGGAAGCAGGTATGAAGACAGAACAGAAGGAAGAACACTCAGGTTTAATGGAGAGCTAGAGCTTACACAGTATACGCGGGAGAGACAGAGAGAGTGAGAGAGAACACAAGAACTATATTCAACAATAATACTCTGTCTGTACATAAGTCGTGCTCGGTGAACACTTTTATACAAGTCCTAGAAGGACTGACTGAAGTACTGACAGTACTTCAAGGCTCATCAAGAGCTCCTACACTAACTCCCAAATATATTCCTCACGGAATATCTTTCCTAACGACCTCCCGGTTTACGCACTCGTCCTAACCGATCGGTCCCAACCGATCCAGTCCTCAGCTTCTTCAGCCGATCCGGCCAATGTTGAGCTTGTCTCTCAACACTCCCCCTCAAGCTCAACTTGAGGCTCTTCGGGATCTTCACAACACCGGTTCCTCCTGGCTTCTCGCCTTGCTCGCGCTCCTCGACCTGTTCAACTCCGCGCGCTTCGACCCTTACGGTCGGCTTGTCTGCTCATGTGACCCTTATCAGCTCTTCTGTTGTTGCGGTGTCGACACTTCTTCTGCTGCCTTTTCTTCCGCTTGGGCCTCGGTTGATTCAGCGTATCTGAATCAACCATCCGAACCGACTCGGCTACCTCCGATCGGTCTTCGCTCTCGTCCGAGTTGGCTGTCTCCAACTCGTCTTTGGACTTCTCGCCCTCGATGGCGTCATCTTCCCCATGCGTGGTTGGCTTCGGCTCTCTCCTTCGGCTACTCCCCTTCTGTCCTCTTCCGAACTTTTCCGCGGGTCTGCCCTCCGCTTCTTCAGCCGATCCGAAATAGTCGAACTTGACAAATGAGTCAACCGACTCGGTGGTGTCGCGGTCTCCGCTCCTTTCCTGCTACCTTGCTTGGTCGTTCAGGACTGTTCTCCCCCTCAAGTTTGGCACGTCGAGGTGACGCAATCCAAGCGCACTTGAGAATTGCCGCAACTTGTCCAGACCAAGAGGCTTGGTGAAGATGTCGGCAGTTTGCCGATCCGTCGGCACGTACTGAAGTTCGACTTCACCGGAAAGGACACGCTCACGGACGAAATGGTAGTGCACCTCAATGTGCTTGGTCCGTGCGTGGAAAACAGGGTTTTTCGCGAGCTGGATGTTGTTGAGGTTGTCACAGTAGATCGTCGTCGGATCTGACACCTCCTCTTGCAGGTCCTTAAGTAGCCGCTTCAACCATATGGCTTCGCATGTCGCGACAGCCGCTCCTCGGTACTCAGCTTCGGTGCTCGACAGTGCCACTGTCGGCTGCTTCTTACTGCTCCACGCGATCGCGGCACTCCCGAGGGAGAACGCGTATCCAGATGTGGATCGGCGATCGGCGGCGTTGCCAACCCAATCAGCATCGGTGTAGCCGACTAACTGCGCGGCTGCACCGGTCCGATATAGCAGTCCACGGTCCTTAGTGCCGTTGACATACCGAAGTATGCGTTGCGCACACTAAAGGTGCTCCTCGGTAGGTCGCGCCATGAATTGATTGATCACCCCGACCGGATAACTGAGGTCGGGTCGGGTGATGGTCAAGTATATGAGGCTTCCGACAATTTGTCGGAACCTCGTCGGGTCGCATACCTGTCCCGTATCGGGACGAAGCTTGACGGTTCTGTCCAGAGGAGTTGAGACGGACTTACAGTCGGCCATCCCGAGTTTGAAGAGCATACCCAGCACGTAATGACGTTGGCTAATCAATATGCCTTCGGGGGTACGGATCACTTCGATCCCGAGGAAGTAATGAAGGTCCCCCAGATCCTTCATGTCAAACGATGCCGCAAGCTAGAGCTTCACGCGGTCGATTTCACCTAGGTCGGCGCCGGTGATGACCAAGTCATCAACATATAGTAAAATACTAACCGGTCCAAGTCGACCTTTCCGGATGAACAGGGAAGACTCCGATTTTGTCGTGACGAACCCATCCGACGCAGTTGTTGTGTGATCTTCGCGTTCCAGGCAAGCGGGGCTTGCTTCAGTCCGTAAAGGGACTTCTTCAGTCGGCATACTGCCGAGGAGTTCGTTCCAGAGTGAAATCCGAGGGGCTGTACCATGTACACCTGTTCCTCAAGGTCACCTTGCAGGAACGCATTCTTTACATCCATCTGATGTAAGTGCCACCCCTTCGCCGCAGCTACTGCGAGCAAAACACGGACGGTCGTCATTTTCGCGATCGGCGCAAATGTCTCATCGTAGTCGATGCCATGTTTTTGCGCATAGCCCTTTGCCACTAGCCGAGCCTTGTACCGGTTAACGGAGCCATCGGTGTTGTACTTGACCTTGTACACCCACCTACACCCGATCGGTTTTACCCCTGTTGGTGCGTCAACCAGGTCCCACGTCTCGTTCTCCGCCAATGCGTGCATCTCTTCCTCCATCGCGGCACGCCAATTCGCGTTTTTAGCTGCTTCTGCGTAGCTCTCCGGCTCACGCACTTCCGCTACACGGGTCATGTACGCATAATGATGCGCCATGTACTTGTTGTATCCGAACCGCTAAACAGGATTCTTCTGGCGGGTAGATCGGCGTAATCTCACATTAGCCGATGTCAAGGCCTTCTCGGTCGACGCGGTCTTCACCTTTAAAGACCCGTCACCGGTTCTCTCGGAGTCGGACTCGCGTCGGTCTGACTCGTTCCTATCCGTGCCGGAATCCGACACCTTCTTCTTCCCTTTCTCTTTGCGCGTAAGCGGTCTCCTCGGCTTCCTGTGCGGGGAATAAACGGTCGAGTCTCCACTACTCGCCGGCTCTTCATCGGACTGGTCGTACCGACTCAGTCGTCCAATCGGTCCACTTAACCGGAGTGAAATCGGACTCTCATCGCGGGTCTCGATTTCGGGTTCATCCGGAGGCATCTCGGCCTCTCTAACCTCATCGTCAGAGCTCGGATTGGAGTCGGGGTTCGGATTTAGGGGCTGGTACCAGGACACGGACTCGTCAAACACAACGTCGCGGCTGACACGCACTTGTTTGATGCGAGGGTTATAGCACTTATAACCCTTCTGCTCGTCCGAGTAACCGACCAAGATGCATTTCTCGGCCTTTGCATCCAGCTTCCTCCTTTTCTCCTTCGGTATATGCACATACGCAATGCTACCGAACACCCTCAAGTGTCGCAAGTTCGGCTTCGTTCCGAAATATAGCTGGTGCGCCGACACTTTGTCTCTGATCCGGTTCTGGATGTATACCGCGGTCCTTACCGCCTCAGCCCAGTAGAACTTGGGCAAGCTCTTCTCCTCCAGCATTGCCCGTGCCGCTTCCACAATCGACCAATTCTTTCTCTTGGCCACGTCGTTCTGCTCCGGCGTGTATCTACAACTGAATTCACACCGAATTCCCATTTGTTGTAGATAACCGTTGAATTGACCAAAAAAGTACTCTTTCCCGCCATCCGACCGCAGACACTTGATCTTTCGTCCCGTTTCCTTTTCCACGAACCCTTTGAGGTCCCGAAAACAGTCGAAGACTTCGATCTTCCTCTCAATGAGGTAGATCCACGTGTGCCGCGTGTGGTCGTCGATGAAGGAGACGAAATATCGGCTCCCGCCAAGACTAACGTTTTGTGCCGGCCCCCATACATCGGAGTGTATAAGGTCGAGCTTATTCCGGCTCTGGTTTCGCTCGTTTGGGAAAGGGAGTCGGTGTTGCTTCCCGAGCTGGCAGGCTTCACAAATTTGTGCCTTTCGGCCACTAAATTTGGGCAATCCGAATACTACCTGTTTCGTTTGCAGATCTTGAAGCCGCTGGTAGTTGACGTGGCCTATCCGCTTATGCCACAAGTCGATGTCCGACTCGGTTTTTCTTCCCTTTGCGAACATTGCGGTGCCGCCGTCAGTGGAGTCGAGGATGAACATCCTCCCGTCTCTGCGCCCTTGCGCAATCACACGGCCTTCTTCCTCAATGAAGCACCCGAGGTGTGTCAACCGAACCTCCATCCCTTGGTCGACGATCTGTCCGACCGAGACCAAGTTTTTCGTGATTGTCGGGACGTGCAGCACGTTCATGAGTTTCCCTTTCTGCCCGACATGGCTGAGGGGAACTTCTCCGACATTCGCGATCGGATGCGTAGTGTCGTCTCCAGTTGCGACTACTCCAGGTTGTATCGGTTTTTCAAGGTAAGAGAACCACTCCTTATGGCTTGTCATGTGGTTTGACGCGCCGGAGTCTACGTACCACACCTCGTCCGATCTCGGGGTGGTCTGCTTCATTGAGTTTACTTCGTGTCTCGTCACAAATACAAACCCTTCTCCGGCTCTCCTAGAGTCTTCGGCGTAGTGCGATCGCTGCCGATTTTCCTTGTCGGTATGTCCGGAGCCGTTTCCGGAACCGGTTCTCTCCAAATCAGCGCGCTTCTTCCAGCACTCACTTTCCCTGTGGCCTTTCTTGCCACAGTACCAGCACTCCGCGATGGCCTTCCCTTGTCGGTTCTCATCGCTTCGACTCCCCCTGTTTCCGGAGGGTCCGGAGTTGCTGTCGGCCACCTCCATCACTTCGGTGCCTTCTTCCTTGATCTCGTCGGCCGCCTCCATTGCGCCCCGACTCGCCTCGTCCTCCACGTCCACGGGGCCTATCTCCCTCCGTGTACAACATTTTGTTGTCGGCATGCATGCTTGTAGACGCACCCGCGTGGTTCTCCTCTACCAGGAGCATTGACTGTAAGTCGAAAAAGGACGGCGTATTCTCCCGGGTACACACAGCCGTTCGGAACGCTCCGAACTTCGACGCCAAACCTCCGAGACAGATCTGGACCATCTCACTCCCCTCGATGTTCACATCTATGGAGGCGAGGGAGTCGCAGATATCCTTGATCTTCGAGGTGTAGTCCGCCACCGACAAGTCGCGTTGTCGTAGGTTGCTCAACTCTTGTCGGAGCTGAAGCTTCCTGGCTATGGTGCTCGCGGCGAAAATCTTCTTCAGATTTTCCCACGCACCCTTCGGCGTCTTTGCATCCCGAACATAGCTCAATAGTTGTTCGCCCACACACGACGCGAAGCAGTATAATACCCTGCTCGCCGATTGCTCCCACGACGGGAAGTCTCTGTGTGTCGATTCGAGTGCCGCGTCATTAGCTCCTTCGACATAACTCCAGTAGCCGTGCCCGAGCAGGTACTGGTGCATCTTGTAAGACCAAGACGCGTAGTTGGTTCTGTTGAGCTTCTCTGTTGGAAGCGAGCTCGCCATGCCTCTATCCATCATTCTTCTTGTTCTTCTTCGTCAAGCTGTGTCGGCTGCAGAGAGGTTCTCAACCCTCGCGCTCTGATACCATGTAGAAAGTAGCGTGCGGAAGCAGGTATGAAGACCGAACAGAAGGAAGAACACTCAGGTTTAATGGAGAGCTAGAGCTTACGCAGTATACGCGGGAGAGACAGAGAGAGTGAGAGAGAACACAAGAATTATATTCAACAATAATACTCTGTCTGTACATAAGTCGTGCTCAGTGAACACTTTTATACAAGTCCTAGAAGGACTGACTGAAGTACTGACAGTACTTCAATGCTCATCAAGAGCTCCTACACTAACTCCCAAATATATTCCTCACGGAATATCTTTCCTAACGACCTCCCGGTTTACGCACTCGGCCTAACCGATCGGTCCCAACCGATTCGGTCCTCGGCTTCTTCAGCCGATCCGTCCGATGTTGAGCTTGTCTCTCAACACACGTGGCAAAGGACAAGAGAGCAAAGCTGGATCTGAAGTCCCGACCATGCATATTCCTTGGATACGGCAATGATGAGTTTGGTTACCGGGTGTGGGATCTAGTCGATAGAAACGTGTTCCTGAGTCGGGACATAGTCTGCATGGAAGACAGAACCATTGCCGACTGGGAGTCGGAGAAGAAGGTAACGACTCTAGATCATCCTTTGAAAACCGGATGTTAGCCGATAACTGGATGACACTCGACGAACCAGCCGGATACGGACAGGAAACCGAACTGATCGAAGAAGAAGAAGAAGAAGAAGGAGAAGAAGACACTGGAACCGGACAAGATCCTGAATCGGATGAGGATGAGGAACAAATGGAGGAACCGGCAGTCAGAAACCAAGGACGAAGATATCCTCTCCGGGAGAGAAGAGCCCCCCGAAGATTTCCAGATGCAGAGCATGTGTTGCTAACCAATGAGGGGGAGCCGGAAAGCTTTGAAGAAGCAAGGGGAGACACGCACAGCTGCAAGTGGTTGAGTGCCATGTAGGATGAGATGGATTCCTTGCATGAGAACCACACATACGAATTGGTGGAGTTGCCGAAAGGAAAGAGGGCACTCCGAAACAAGTGGGTGTACAAGCTGAAACCGGGAGACGCCGGAAACCCACCAAGGTATAAGGCCCGAATCGTGGTAAAGGGCTTCCAATAGAAGAAAGGAGTGGACTTCGATCAGATCTTTGCCACGGTAGTAAAGATGACATCCATCCGGACGGTATTGGGCATAGCGGCAAGCATGGACCTCGAGGTAGAGCAATTGGACATCAAGACGACATTCCTACACGGAGACCTCGAAGAAGAGATCTACATGCATCAACCGGAAGGATTTGAGAAGAAAGGGAAGGAGCACTTGGTGCGTTGGCTGAAGAAGAGCTTATACAGACTGAAGCAAGCTCCCCGGTAATGGTACCGGAAGTTTGACTCCTTCATGACCAATCAAAGGTACCACAAGACGCAAGCCGATCATTGCGTGTTTGTGAAGAAATTTGATGGAGGAGATTTCCTGATATTGCTCCTATACGTAGACGACATGTTGATCGTCGGATGAGACCAAGTCAAGATACGGATGCTGAAGAAGGCCCTTAACTAGACCTTCTCAATGAAAGACTTGGGTCCGGCAAGATAGATACTGGGGATGCACATCATCCGGGACCGGTCAAAGAAGCAATTGTGGTTGTCATAGGAAAAGTATGTGACAAAGGTGCTTCAGCGGTTTAACATGTCAAAAGCAAAACTGGTCGGATCAACACTCCCGGCAAACTACAAATTATCCGGTAAAGAAAGCCCAAAGACAAAGGTAGAGAAGGCGGATATGATGATGATTCCATATGCCTCTACGATTGAGAGCTTGATGTACGCAATGGTGTGTACTCGACCGGATATTGGATACGCAATCGGAGTGGTGAGTCGGTTCATGACCAACCCCGGAAAAGAGCACTGGAATGTGGTAAAATGGATACTCCAGTACTTGAAGGGCACTTCGAGTATGTGCCTCCGATTCGGCTCTGGTAAACCCCTCATGGAAGGCTTTACTGATTCGGATATGTCGGCTGATGTGGACACCAGTCGGTTAATTTCCGGATATGTCATGACCTATGCAAGGGGAGCCGTTTCGTGGCAATCGAGGTTGTAGAAGACGGTTGCATTGTCAACCACGGAGGCAGAGTACATGGCAGTTGTGGAAGCCGGCAAGGAAATATTATGGATGAAGGACTTCATCAAAGAGTTAGGGATCAGGCAAGAGGAATATCAGCTCTACTACAACAGTCAAAGTGCCATCCACCTTGCAAAGAATGCGGCATACCATTCCAGAATGAAGCACATTTAGCGCGGGTACCACTGGATCCAAGAGCGAGTTGAAGATCGAGAGTTCAGGCTGACGAAGATCCACACAGAGGAGAACGGGTCGGATATGTTGACCAAGGTACTGACACCTGACAAGCTGGACGCATGTCGGAAGTGGATCGGACTTACAAGACATCCCATACCGGAGTGAAGGGGGAGATTGTTGGGAAATCGGTCTCTCCGGATGGGATCCGATGATGAATAAAGAGAGCCGATGGGAACCGGAAGAGATCTGGAAACCGGATCGGTGAACCCGGTGAGAACCGAAAGAGAAGACAGATTTGTAAATATGTCTTGAATAAGCCCATTGAGGCTATATTTGTAAATAGCCCTAAGTTCATATAACTATAAATATGACTTAGGGCAATCAATTTATGTAGTTGTGTGATTGTGTTGTTGTCATATTGTTGTATCTGTTGTACAAAGAGAGAGAGAGGGAGAGAGAGATACAGAGCGATACTCTGTTGTAACCGCCACTATGCGAAGAAACAGGGCTCGAGGTTGTTGCCTCCGAGTCTCTAATTGTACCCCTTCTCTTCATTGTGATAGTTCGGAGTATGTGGGCTCCCGTGGTTTTTCCCTATTAGGGTTTTTCACGTAAACATCCTGTGTCACTTTCTTGTGTACTCTCTACTTCCCATTTCTGTGTTTGATTCTTATAGAAGAGACTTACTACTCGATTGTGGCCGAGTGATATTCCGTGCATTTCTCTTCACGATAATGGTTGGAACCGAGCATGGTCGATCTCCATTGGGGTATGGGGGCCGACCTCCATCAGGGTATGAGTATCATTGGAAGATGGAAACCATGGCGTGCTTGGCGAAACTGATATATATGGCCTTGTGAGTGGAACATTGCGGGAGGAAGACGGAAAGCCTCGAGTCACCCGTTCCTCTTGTCGAAGCTCGAAAAGACGATTATCACATTGAACGGCTTGGGAGATTACCTAGGACAATGATGTGGTCTCCAAAAAGTTTAAGAAAAGAGTCTTGACATAATTTCTGAGGCCTTGATGAAATTGGTTGCATAAAGCTTAGTCATCCCAACTGATATCGCACTCGATCTGACGAAACTCAAGCATAGACGGAAGTTGGACGAGAGCCTTGTTGTAAAGAATAGAGTTTCGTGAGTGCCATTTGTTGTCGATCTATCTCTCTGAATGTGGCTTCAAGCTCCGCAAGGAAGGCAGGAAAGTTGTCTAAGAGTGGGGATGAGGTCTCGATCAATGGTGCAAACCACACTTGTGCCAGCCCCGAGAGAAGGATGCCAACGAGGTCGACCCGAGAGAAATCACTAGCATAGCGTTGGGGTTGTAAGCGAACTATAAGCGAAATATGATTGATGAAGCCACGAAGATGCACCCTCGAGCCGTTGAATTTGTGAGGTAGGCTAACGTTAGGTTCGAGGACATATGAATGGGAAGAGGAAGGGGTTGGGTTAGGTGCTAACGGAAGGTGAGGCTCAACGGGTGGAGGGTTGTGTTGGTTGTGCTATTTTGAAGCTCCCGTAATGATTGATGAAGGCTTTCATTTTCTAATTGAAGTTGTTCCAAGGCTGCCATTACTTGGCTTAAGGCCGAGTCAGACATGGTAACAAGAAGGGAAGGTGAACAAACTGTCACGGACGGGTAGACCAGGACAGGGATAAGTAGGCGAGCTAAATATTAAGAGAGAGCAAAAGATAGATATATAGATAGAGAGAGAGCATAGACAAGAGAACAAGAGAGAGGGAAAGTAGACAAAAGAGCAAGAACTAAATTATGTTTCCATAACTGGTGTTGTTCACCTTGATTGTAATCAAGGTGCACCGAAGTATTTATACAAGAATGTGGTGGTATGCATGCATGATAGGAAACATCTAGAGAGTGCATGAAGATGCATTCTCTAGAAGTTTCTTGAAAGTTCTAGTGATTACATAGAATGTAATAAGTTGAATCTTATACAATACAATAATGTATAGATGGATGTAGCTCAATTGGTAAGGTTGCCCAATAAGACCAGGAGTTCATGGGTTCAACCTATATTTCATTGTGTCTATGACACTATTGCATATACTCCGGAGGGAAATGGTAAAGTTGAAAGGGGCCATGGTCCAATTGTGAAAGCTTTGGTCAAAGCATGTGATGGTCAAATTCTTATGTGGCCTGACATGCTACCTTATGCTCTCTAGGCCGATAGATGCAGTCACAACTCTGTTATGGGATTTATGCCATCGGAACTACTTTTTGGTCAGAAGCCTATTATGCCTACGGAGTAGATGATTCCCACTTGGGGATTTTTACCTTAGGAAAACCAGATGGAACGTGAAGATTTGTTGGCTATTCGAATTCGTTAATTAGAAAATAGGCCGAAGGATATAGTTGAAGCTACCATGAAACAACAAGAAGTTCGATTGAAGAATAAGAATTGATTTGACAAGAGACATCAACTTCGGAATATTCCCATTGAAAAAGGAGATTGGGTTTTGGTGTTTGATAGTAGTCTCGAACGTCAACACAAATCTATTCGAAAATTCTCTCATCGATGGTTTGGGCCATATCGAGTGGTAGAAGTCCGACAAAATGGAACATATATTTTATCAAAATTTGATGGAACTCTTCTTCGAATTCTAATTGCTGGTAAACAAATTAAACTCTTTAAACAAAGAGTTTGTCTTGTTCCTGACATTTTGCAGGATGAAGGATCAGTGGAAGCTAATTCGAATTGGGAAGAAGATGTTGAAGCAGAGGTGGTGGTCCATGAAGTGGCAGCTACAATTATCCAATTAGACGCGGTAATGGTAGTTTCATCACAGGATATTGGACTAGAAGAGAATGTAAATGAGGACTTAACTTTTTTATTAGAAGGGGTGAAGATGACTCTCGTGTCGATTCCAGAATTGAATGAAGATGATTAGCGTGGATCGGCTGTTCAAATAAAGGGAAAGAGGAATTTGGTTGAATTTTCTCCACTTGGCACATAACGGAGGATGTGCAGGTTAGGAAGGGGTGCATGTCATAAAGGGATACGGCCAACTAGTGCCACCACGATTCCACACTTGCCTCAACTACAACCACGCATCTCGACTTGGTTCGATGACCCAACACTCCTTGGAGATCCACCTGATTTGAGTCATTGGAGTTGATTTACATTCTAGACTCAAGTTTCTTTAGTATTATTGTTATTAGGGATTTATATGCATTATTTTATTGGAACAAATATTGTATAGTCAAAACCATGTAATGTATTGCATGTGCACCATATAATGCACATGCAAAGCTTCTCTACATTTTTTTTATAATGCACATGCACAAGCTTCTCTAGGGGGTGCCATGTGGCCCACATGTAGAAGCATCCATTTAATATAAGAAGGGAAGATTATTGTCATCAAGGAAAAAAAAAACACAACCAATCAAAGAGACATATTTTGTAAATGGTTTTTTCTTCTCGAGGAAATAGAGATTTTCTATTTGGCATTCTTTCTTCAACCGTGCTTGAGGGGTAGTTGTGTATGGTGGTCTTTTATTCATAACTCTCAATTCTCACGTCCATTTTTTAAATACTTTAAATATCCTCTTTCCAGCTAGCACGTTTAGGATTAGTGTCCCATCCAATTCACTAAGATTATAAGTAAAGTTATCATATACTTTTTTTACTATGTAGGGCCTAAACCATCTTTCAGTGAACTTGCGAATAATGATATGTTGATTATTTAAACTGTTATCATACACAAGCACCCAATCCCTCTCTTCTATTTTCTTAGGCCGAATTCTGTGAGTTTTATCAAAACGAATTTTATTCTTCAGTCGAACCTCATTCAATCATTGGGTTGCTAATTCTATATCTTCAAGTAGACGCTCTAATTGTTGAATTCGCAAAGCAAGCAATTCTTCTCTACTCACCTCTTCTCTCCATGGAATAGATGTCCATGACATAATTGATTCTTCTACCGGCATTGTTACCCGTAAAAATATACGGGGAGGCATAAAGGGTGGAACATGATAATGTGGTTGATGTGTATGTGTAATATGAATGAGTGTATGAGTATGAGTATGTGTATGAATACATGCACATTTGTTTGCATGTGTACAAAGGTGAGAAAGTGGGTAAATAATGTAACTCCCTACTTGTTTCATTCTTTATTTGTAACGATTACCTCTTGTACTATATAAACCCCACCCATGGGGCATAATGTGCTGCTTTTTCCCCCCTCATTTGTGTGTCATTTCTTATTTCCACTCTCCTTCTCTCTCTTTATCGTAACCCCCTTGGGAGGGGGGTGAAGCCATTCTACATAGGCATGCTTGAACACAGACCCTCCCTTGAGAAGAATTCTCTCACTCTCCCTCTCCCTCATTAATCTCTCTCTCCTCCCTCTCTGTGTGTTAGTCTTTGTGTTAGAGAGTGTGATTTGTGCATGAACTCTCTATGTGAGATTGGCCTGCAATGACAATGGTGATTTCTCTTTTGCTATTATGTCTAATGTATTCAAGGCCTAATGGACATGGCCTTTCAAACCCCTCCCCTTTTTTCACTCGCTCTCTGCTGAGAGTTCGAGTTCGTCTCTATGTCTTCAACTCTCTGCGTTAGTGTGTGTGTTCCATTGAGTTGATGGAAGAAGGAAGTCTAACTTTCTCTCTCTCTCCCTCTCTCTACAAACAGACAACACTCATCGCGCTCTAGCTATGGCGGGCAGCAACAACAACAGCAATGGACGACGACGAAGAAGCAAGTGTGTCTTCACGGAAGAAGCCCACCCTCCCCACCACAACCATCACCTTTCCTCATTCACTTGCACCGCTCTCAGTTCTGGCCAAGGAGACCTTCACCATGTTGGTGCGGGCTATGGCCACGTTGATGATGTTCTCTGTCAGAGTTGTGGCCTAGGAGATCGAGAGAACCAACTCCTTCTCTGCAATCGTTGTGACCGTGGTCGTCGCCATTCTTTCTGCCTTCCTCCCATTCTCTTTCGTGTTCCTTTTGTTCCTTGGATGTTGCCTCTCTACAGTGATGAGGGTGAAAAGAGAAGGATGATTCCCAAGAGGAAGTTGGTTGCAAAGAAGAAGACAATGGTAATGAGAAAGATGTCGATCATTCTGTTATGATTTAAGATTTTGCTTCCGGGGATACATTAATTAGACAAAGTGTAGAAGAGGCCAAAGAGAAGGATCATTGCAAAGAGAAAGAAGGCATTAATCATCCTGGTATAGCGGAGGAAGTTGCTACTAGAGTAACATGTAAAAGATTCTGCTTCAGATTTCCAGCATGCAAAAGAAGATAGAAATGAACAATTAGGAAATGTAGAAAGTGGGAAACAAATAGATGAAGAAATCAAGGAAGGTTCTCTTAACAACACTAACAATGATGAACAGGTTGAAAGAGAAGAGGAATCAAAGGGTAAGCTTGCACGCCACATAGACAAACAATACCAACGCTCAATTGTTGTTGTTCGTGACACACATCTATTTGCTCTACAACATGAACATGATCAACGTTCACAAGTAGAAGAAAGGAAAGTAAGAAGAGAAGCGGATGCTAAAAAGAGAGAAGCTTTGGCTCGAGAAGAATGTGGGTGTCAAGAGAAATTGAGAGTTGTAGCAGAGACCAAAAGAATAGAGGATGCAAAATTGGTTGTTTGTGGCTGAAAAGAGAAGACGTTCGAGATGCACGGCAGAGACGCGTGGCTGAGAGCACGACGGAGATGCGTGGACGAGAATATGGCCGAGACGCGCGACCGAGATGCGTGGCCGAGAGCACGACGGACACGATGAATACGGTCGAAACACGCGGCCGAGAGGCGTGATATGCACAGTCGAGAGGACAACAGAGACGCGTGACTGAGAGAAGGGCCGAGAGATAGCCGCGAAGATAGCCAGAGAGAAGACAAAGAAGAAAGTGTACGAAGAAGAAAGAAATAAGAAAGAGAAGAGGGGCAGAGAGGAGAATTTCACAAGAATGGCTTCACCCCCCTCCCAAAGGGGGTTACATGTGAGGGAGAGAGAAAAAAAAACATATAAGAAACGACACCAAAATGAGAGGTGAAAAAGCTATATTACATTATGCCCCATGGGTGGGGTTTATATAGTACAAGAGGTAAGATATAAAACAAAGCAAAATACTAATATGATTACATATTAGTATCACCGTCATGCTTGTTTGCATGAAGACTATTATCTGCATTTGATCCATCTTTGTAAATATCCATATATTATGAGCCTCTACTCACCCTTTTCCAAGCTTCTGAGACTGAAGAGAGCATTGAAGCATTAACCTGTAAAGATGAACCTTGATCCTCAAGTGCGTGAGTGTAGTTCCTCACCACCACACGTGTCTTGCTTCTAAAGGATTTCTTAGATATTTGCCATCCTTCAGTATTCTCTTTGTCCACATCAAAGGCTTGTCTCAAATCGTGCATGTTTGATTGCACATTACCAATTGTCAACAAGACTTTACTTTTCCCTTTGTCTTGTACTCTTGGTTTCAGGATTAGTTGCATCATAGATTGGTTTGTTGCCTTTGAAGAAGAAACCTGACTATTTTCTTTCCGTTGTCGAGGTATTCCTCGCGGATGCGTGGAATGAGGCGGGACCTCGAGGGTCCTGTACCGAAGAGCAAGAGAGAAAGGAGAAGAGACCCACTACGTGCGAGAGTAGGTTCATAGGGACACGGCCCTTCGACACGAAGACGCGAGTGGGACAGCGACATAGAGAGACACGAATGTATGTATGTATTAACAAGACAAACGACAAAACGCGAAGTGGGTTACAACCGAACAGGCCGGCGAACAGATGTTGATACCTGTTCGCAAACACACAGAAAGGAAGGAGTAGGTTGGAGGTGCTGCCGGAAGCACTCGGGCATTCCTCAAAGTAGCGCGAGCCTCCCGAAAACCTGCACAGAAGGAAGCTATGGAGCTTGCGAACCAGAGAGAGAGAGAGAGAAGCCTTCGCACACAAACCGACAGCACTTCGTCCTCGACTTTCCGCGATCCCATCCCCCTTCGCGTCTCCCTCCTTTTATAGGCAAGGAAGGAGCCGTTTCCCCTTTACTTCCTACCCACTAAATCTACCTGCCTAGGATCTTCTATGGACAACATTCGAGAAGAGCCGGTTCCTACGCTCCTGTGCACCGATTCCGCTTGTGGACGGTTTTCTTCACGACACCGTGATGCAGGTTTCAACATTGTGGTTTCAGGTGGTTGAATAGTCAGTGTTGGGCATTCTGATTGCATATGACCAAACTTGTTACATGTGTAACATGCACCTGCAATTTTGCCCCATTTCAGCTAAAAAGGTCTTGCAGCAATAGTTGGATCATCTGAGTTGAGGGTGATACCTTCCAAGATCGGAACATCTGTGTCCCAAAGAATGCAAAATCTATTAGAAGTACTTGTAGTTTTTGGGGGGCATACTACTCTCCCCATTCCCGTTGCAATTGTAGGTAACACGTGATTCCAATTTCGTGGAAAGTCAAGGACTTCCACCCAAACAAGACATTTGTGACGAATTAACCCTTGATAGTCTTTTGTCAAAGACCACGACAATGCATGAACCATTTGATCTCTATATGTTAAAGGAGATTCTTCAAGTAATTGAGTTTTGTACTTCGGTTCTGATAGCAATACTTCGTAACACCCTCTAGCAGCAAAATAAACTCCATTAACTGCATAGACTTTAAACATGACATTTATCCATTGAGCCACATCATTTGCAGAAGGCATCTTCCCAGGATAGAAAAGAATAATAGCATTTGACATGTACACTTTTAAAGGATTCAACAAGTCTTGTGATGGGATAGTAAAAATGTTTTGCTTGGCAAAGGCCCATCCCATGTCTTTCTAGCCTCTGCAAAGTCCTCTACTCTAAGACTATCTTGAACACATTTTGTATCCATGGGATCTTCTATAATTTCTTTCCTCTTCTTATTCCATACAAAAGATAGATGATTGAGCCATCCTTGACAAAAATAATGTGGTAAACTCTGTCTGTCTGTCTGTCTTTCACGTCGCTCTCTTTATGTTTCTTTTCGTTCATTTGGGGCGGGAAGCCTAACTAAAGCCACCCACCAGAGAAAGAAAGAAAGAAAGAAAGAAAGAAAGATATATTAACGTCTTCTAAGGCCAAATTTGGCCCATGAGACAATTTGGTTTACAACAAAAGAGAGAGAACCCAACCACAACTTTTAAAAACTTAACAGGAACAGAACACAACAGAACAGAGAAGAGAAGAGAAGAGAAGAAGAGAAGAGAGCAGAGAGAGCCATGCTCGTCTCGCGATCTCTGCTATCTCCTCGTAACAACACCTCCTCCATTGTCCTCCTTGTCGCCTCCATTCCCAGAAGTAACTGCTCCTTACTCTCCTCCTCTGCTCCTGCTCTTTCTTTTCTCAGAACCAGCAGCAGCAGAAGAAGAAGAAGAAGAAGAAGAGGATCAATACCTTTCTGCTGCTGCTTCTCCTCCTCCTCCTCCTCCTCCTCCTCGACAGCCATACCTGCACCTATCAATTCTCGAAGGCAATTCCACCGATCCCCTCTTATGCATTCTTCTCTTTACTTTTTTGTCTCCTTATTTTGAGTCACCTCCCCTTCCTTTCAGGTACGCCATTTTGGGAGCTGGTTTTGCTGGCTTGTCTGTGGCGTGGCATCTTCTTCAGGTTTTTCCTTCTGACACGCTCTTCTTTAATTCAGACGATTTCATGTGATCTGTTCCCTTCCTTTAATTAGACACTTAAGGAACCCAAAGACAAAGGTGTTGTTGCTGATAATATTTAAAAAAGCAACAAAATCCGACAAAGCAAGTGCTGTTTCTACTAGATTCCTACAAATTTGAGTTAGTCTTCCCTTAATTTCTATTATAAACATTTGTGAACGGGAAACTTAGCCAATTTGTCAATTAGCTGCATTTATATATGTCAATTAACTGCATTGATATTTTTCAATTAACCACATTGACTATATGTCCATTTGATGCTACATCAAAATGGTTATATGAGAGCTGTTGGAGTCTTGTCCATCTCTAACGATATAATTGTTTGAAAATTTTATTGATGTTTCAATAGATATTGGTAAGTAAACATGCTAATGAAAAGGTTACACAGAACCTTGTGTTGTGCGTTTCATGAATATCATGTTGGAATTTGATTGCAACTGACATGAGGAGATTGATCCTCCTGGAATCACATTGCAAATCTTTAAAAATCCTGCTTGACAAGCAGGAATGTTTTGTTTGTAACTTCTCAGCCCATGCATGTATTTACTTTGTTTTGAGGAACTAAAAGCTAGCCTTGGAATGCTTAATCATGTATCTAAGTCGTTGGCTATGATTTTATTGCGTATACCTGTTTCAGCTGTCTACTGACACTCTCCACATAAGCATAGACGTATTTGATGAAAATGGCATAGGAGGAGGAGCCTCAGGTGTGTCAGGAGGCTTGTTACATCCATATACTCCAAAAGGTAGTCCGTTAATGGAGTTTTATAGTTGTTAGATGCTATGTCCCATTCTCTGTCTTTCTCTCTCTCGTTATCATTATCTACCACCTTTAGGAAACCTAGAACTGTTTTTTTTACTCCAGTATTGAGAACATGAAATTACCCATATTTATAATCATTATTTGTCTCATAAGCTGATTTTGGCCTCTCATAGATGTAAATCTCGCTCTCTCTCTCTCTCTCTGTGCATATGCATGTGTGTATATATCATCAAGTGAAATTAATTCAAAGGAGGGAAGTTGGGTTAAATGAATGTAACCATATAGGATATTCATAATTTAATTATGTTTTTACTCCTTAAAAGTATTCAACCATAAAATTGGGTTACTTTTAAACACCATTACCCTCTGGATGTGGATTTGAATACAAGCTCTACAATCTGCTTCAGATTTAACAAGTTAATTCCTGATATGAGAGCTGATTAATTTAATGAGTCTAAGGCCGCAGTATTGGGCATATATCTTGATAACCTTTCACCATACTGCTTTACAATCTTGAAATCCATGTGTTGACAAACTTCAGTTTTTCATGTGCCATGAAGGAAAGTTGGTATGGAATGGAATAGATGGATGGTCTTCTGCTTTGGAGCTGCTGAATGTTGCAAAAGCAGCCTACAGACAAGAGGTTAATGAAATGCACGAACATTTAAAACCTTTGGCTTGGAGAAGGTAACCAGCTGTTTTGTTTCTCTTTTGAAAATTTTGCCGGTCAAAAGGCGAAGAGACCATAGATTGTCGATTTTTCCATGAATTCTGATCTGTTTTCTTGGTTTCGTGCAGAGGAATACTCAGACCTCCAGCATCTCAGAAACATTGCGAGGATTTCAGGAAGGTCGTGTTACTTCTTTCGTGCTGTTATGGATCTTTTGGACCTAATGGTTCTCTTTGGGTGAACATAAAGAAATGTTGTTTTCCTAATGGTGGTGCAGTTTGTGAAGCTCTCTTCGGGTGAACATAAAGAACTAGCTGGACTTTCATGTATAGAAGGTTCTGTAGCTAATAAACTGTTGCCTGGACTAGATGTATCTCCAGATAACCTTGTGTTGCACATAGCTGAAGGTTTAAATATTCATCCCTTGCGATATTTACAGGTTGGTGTATATGTCCATTTAATTATGTATTTCTTGAAAATGGTAAATGCAAATCTATTTTGGAATGTTACTGTGGGCTTTCAAGGCCTTATGGAGAGCGTGCGAATTACAAGTGGAGCATAATTCAAAAGAATGCCATCATTCACATGCTTTGTTGATCAAGGAACATATTACTTCTCTTTCAGACTTGGCAGGTATAACTCATTCTTGTTGGTTTCATTGTTCAAATGAATGTAGGTTATCATCTCAAAAATGGCATCAGCAAATCAACTGTTACAATCATAGTATCATGTTATATCTCATCAAAGCATAAGCTACAAATAACCTAGTAAGTAAGTAGAAAAGCTTCCTTGGTTGTAGGCAACTCCAAATCTCTAGTAATTCTGGTGAGTCCTTATGGATCATCCAAATATGTGTAGTAGCAATCCTTGCATCATGCCAAGTTTCTCTGCCTTATCAAAGAATCATGTAGTGAGGTCCTGAAAGTGAGTGAGTGGGCTGGATATGGTTGCATTATCTGCCTCTCAATCTCGCCATAGATATGGGCCTATAATTTGAAATGTCTCTGTGGGTCTCTCACGAGTACACTTGATCTTGCTCGTATATCTGTAGTATTGGGTCATATGTGTACTCTGAATGAAGGCATCTACATGTGTGTCCTCCCATTGAAGACATCTAACCGTCTCCATTTGAAGCTGATGTGATGATGTATATGTGTGTGCTCTCAATAAAGGCATCTGGGTGTGCGTACTCTTGACGAAGGTCTCTGGCCATCTCCACCTGAAGCAATAGGAGCTTTCTAGTCACATATTTCATACCCTGAGATGGGTGTGTGCCCATGTAAATTGGTTGGAATAGAAAGCTATTAGTCTTATCCGTTAGTCCTGTCAGAAAATGGTCTATAGATGCCATTTTGGTAATTCTCTGGTAGTGGGTAAAGCCTGTTGGTATTGGATCTAATAATATTCTTCGTAATCACTTTGTTTGATTGATGATGGTTAAGGGTATTAAGAGAGGGCTTCCATGCTATGATGGAATGGTAGGCTTGTATATCAAGCTCACATAGAGTGGAACAACCTGCAACTTGAGAGTGCCATACTGGTACTATCTAAACCACCAACCACTGTGAGGAATCGAAGATGAGTCAGCTAACACTGTAGTGTCCCACATGTGATGGATGAACAAACAATTGTGAACAAGGCCTCCATTACTGTTGATGCTGCTCCAACCTTATCTTGGCGTTACTCCTTATGATATCAGATATCATCATTACATTGTTGAGATGTAGCGGGTGCAAAAGGAGAAAAGCACCAGAATGTTGAGTTTTACGAAAGGTCAAGATTCAGGTTGAAGATGTTGCTAGAAGGGGATGTGAGGAGATGAAGATCAAACCAGCAACAAACCATAGGTCAAATGGTAAAGCTAGCAACAAGTGCAATAAGGTCAAGGGTCTGAATCCCACTATGGGTGACAGAGGGGAAAAGATAACCTACAATCAATGAGCGGAAAACAATGAACTGGGAGGTATATATAAGGACACGTCAATGAACAGTTTGTTGGTGTCAGGTCCCCATGTGAGGATAAGATCAAGGACGTGCAAAAAGAAAAGCAGTGTTGCACGCTAAAGGAGGAGCCACTAATTTTGTTTAACAAAAGAGCTCTTGAAAGGTATATAATAAGCAAGACAGCTCATTGTCTGGGTTGATATTTTGAGGAATCAAGCACCCAGGCTTCGATAGATGACAGAATTTTAAGGTTAGCGAATCACAATCAAAATGACATGCCCATTTTGGTAGACTACAAAAATTCTATGCAATTCTATTCCTTTCAATCTCTCTCACCCTATGAAAATGGGTTAACGTTTGTAAACTTCATGGAATCGTGATTTTCCATCCGGACTCATTTTAATCTGTGAAATCTGATGTTATTCTATAGTATATCCAGTTTGGAAAGAATAATAATTTGTTATATCTTGTTCTTAGCGCAATTTGAGCTAAATCAAGATCGTGACGGAATTTACGGCTCAAAAATCTGACCACTGAAATCAAAACTAAACTCAAATTTTTCTCTACTTGGTGGGAAGTAGTTTTTGAATCCATTCTTCTGAGTGATTGGTGCTCTACTGCTGAGCTGTTACTACGAGGATCGTGAGAAAATGTTCTGCACGAAATTTTGAGTACTGAGGCAAATTCCTGCAAGGGTTGGAGCAACTGGACACACCTCCAGATTTCAGAAATCTGGCGCCCTTCCAATTGGGCAATGCTTGAAATTGAAGTCAGGGATGAAGAGGTCTGCTGGTTTCTAGGAAAAGATTCCACAATGGTTCACTTTGTGAAAACGTTTCAACAACGTTGTGGAACCTTCGTGGAATCAAATGTGAAGTTCTCTCATGGAAATTTCCATGAAGAGGATGCCAACAAACTTGCATGCTGCTGTGGAAGGGAAAAGAGAAGGAAGAAGCAGCACGTCTGCTGCCCTCCTCCCCCTGTCACCCGTGCAACACAACAGCAGCTGGTGTACAGAAGTTGTTGCTGTAGGTTGGAATTGGTGACTGAGGAATGACGCATGCTATTGAACAGACAAATTTTCAGTTATCCCTTCCTCCTAGAAACTAGCCAAAAGGAAAAGAAGGGGAGTAGACTTTATGATTCCCAAATGACCCTGCCATTATAACACTTAAATGCTTTACTGTTCACTACAATATACCCCTCCTTCCCCTTATAAAAGTCAATACAAACACACATGCCACACACAACGTTATTTTACACACTTACTCAAATACACAATTACCTGTAACACAAATGCCCAATTTACGTGCACAAACAGGAGTATACATGTAGACATACATACTCACATACCACATGACACACAGGCCTAACTACAAAGCACACACCTACAAGTGTACTCACACTAATAAAAAAGGGAGTCTCCGCAATCCCTTCAACAGCAATGTCATCATCTAGGGCATCTTCATTACACCACATGGGGTCCTCCATCATAAGATGGGAATGATGACCTATGGCTAGAAGACCATCACATAATAAAGTGTGTGCCAAAGAGTAGCACGGAAGTATTGCGAGCATGGGAAATATGACCTATGGTAGATTTGTGGCAGAAGTTCAATATAGGGGTCGAAAAAGGCAAATGTGGTTTAAGGTACTGAATGCTTGATTAGTCATTTTGCAATATCACAAGACTTTGTAATGCTATTTTAAGTTGAAAAGCTCAAAATTAATAATATACAACATTCTAGGAACATGCCATGTCGACCCATTAGCATAGATGAGACCCTGAGGATTGTGTACTCTAGTGATGCATCATGATTGGCTGAACGTGGATGGTAATAAATAGGTGGGGTTCATAGATTCCCTAGTTTGAATTACTTCCATTTTTTGCAGGCATCTATGATGGAGTCATTATTTGTTTAGGTGCTGGAATCAGCAGGCTTAAAGAGCTTGACGGCAAGCTACCTATTACCTATTGTCGAGGAGTGGTTGTGCATCTTGAATTGCCACCTGAAAAACAGTGAGCAGTATTACCAGAGACCTACCAATGTCTTTACTTCTAATGGTTGTCTTAGTCTGTGCTTGTCATGCTATGTAGAGATGAACTCAAGTTCGAGGGACCTTGCATTGTAGGGGACACGTGGGTTGCAGCTCAAGGATTCCACAATCTCATTCTTGGAGCAACAAAAGATTGGGATAATTGCAACATGTCAGCAATTGTTGAAGGTGAAGCTGCTGTTGCTGCATCTGTTCAACTTTCTAAGAAAGTTTCCACCTTCTACCCTTCGATAAACCATTGGTTGCTACAGGAGGCCCGTGCCGGTGTGAGAGCAATGGCACCACGCACACCATGGGGTAAACTCCCACTTATTGGATGTATCGATGAAATTGTTAATGTTAATTCTTTAAGAAAGCTTCAGTGTCCGTACTACTGGATATTTGGAGGACTTGGTTCCAGGGGTCTCATATATCATGCATGGTTGGGTAAGAAGATTGCTCAGGCCATTGTTTCCAGGAGTGAAGCATCCCTTCCAAAGGAACTTTTGTCTTGGAGATCTGATAGAAAATATTAAGACAGGTAATTATCTCTTCACCAAACATCCTTTTTGCTCTTTACCAAGCAGATTTTTCCACTAAAGCATGAAGCCAAAATATTGATCTGTTGTTGCAAGGCACTCAGTTATCTCTTATGAACATTCTTGCTCCTAACCAAGCAAAATTCTAAAATACTATGAACAATGGACAAAACGTTCATTGAGAAAAAACTGATGTCGGCTACAATAATACATAACATTCATATAATGTGAAGGGTCACAATTGTAAGCAATCATATTAAATGTCACTTCCACTGGCTTTATCTGCTGGCTTTAATTGCTGGCGTTAAATAGCCGGAACTCTCAACCATTTGTGGCAAGGCCAAAATCCAAATGTCATTGTTTCTTTCTTATTGTTTCCTTAGTTTCTAGTAAACAAAAGAATCTTCTTTTTCATGGTTATGAATTGTCACTCTTCTGTCATAGTGAATTTTCTTGCTACTCTGCAACAGTAGTTGTATGCTTGCAGTCCAACCACATCAAATCCTTGTATTGTCATGGTTTGTCATAGTGGAATTTTCTGCTACTCTCCAACAGTGGTCGTATGCTTATAACCTAATCACATCAAATCCTAGTGTCCTTATGGTTTGTTAATCTAATAAAGCCTTATCTATATCTGAAGGTGTAAGCATTTCTACATACAATGATTATTCTCATGCTAAAAGGGAAAGCTTTCCAATAGAAATTGTTGGGTTGTAAGCAGTACACTAAGATCATGATTATGTTTATCTTTGGATGGTAGTAAATAGTCTCCTTAACATTACTTTTATAGGAACAAGAAGTGTGATGATAGTGTTGACATTAGCTTGAATGCTTATGAGCCATTATATCAGCTGAACAAGTTTGATGTTTAGTACTATTATTTGCCAAGGGATGTCAAGAATTTAGAGACCAATGGTAGTGTATAGTGTCATCAAATTTTAGGCACTAGAAGTATGATAGGAGCTCCCAAATTAGCTCGAAGGTTTAGGGGGGCATTATATTAGGTTGCATGGGTTACCCATTTTGATCACAGTTCAAAGTTTAGCACTCATGTTGGCCTAGGGGTATTCAAATATTCAAAGGCAAATTGTTGTGGCTAGTGTTATCAAATAAGCTTCTAGGCACTAGAAGCATGGTAAAAGCCCAAATCAACTCGGATGTATTAAGGGACCATAAACCAGTTGCGTGGGGTACTCATAAAATTGTGTCTCATGGAAATTCAAAGTTAAGTAATAATATTTCCTAGGGGGTTTTGAGCATTTAAAGATGAAGGATGAGATTGAATGTGGTGTTGGATGAGATTGATACATAGGTCATGTTAATATATGGATTTCAGCCACTATCATTTTACACAAGTTTGGTTGGAGACATGAATCATCCCAAGGATCGACAATTCATCTTCTTAGTAACATTGACGCAAACAACATGACTATTTCATTTTTTGTTTATTTTTTTGCACTTTGTTATGATGAGTCTCCTCGTAAGATTTGAACCTCAAACATACCACTAAATTGTATTGCCTCAAAAAAAAATACTGTATGCCTATGGATTGGTCAACTAAGTGGGTTGATAGAATAAACCATATAATTGAGCAATGGTTTGAAGCAACGAGTACCTGTTGGTGTGTGACATACCAATGCAAAAGATTGTTTGCAACACTCCTCCATATGTCAGACCAATTTTCAAACATGCTTAATACACATCCTCATAATTTTTCATATGGTATAACAGAAACAGATTGTATACATTAACCTTTTGTTCTACATTTTTTATCATCACAAACTACAATTAATAGATATCTCAAAGAGTTTTGAATAATTTTACTTGAAGTTTGCAATGTAATCCCTTTCTTTGAAAAGAGAACAAATCAAAATCAATTTAACTGGTTTCCAAAAATTTCACGATGCATACTGAGATTTTTCAACTCTAGTACAGATTTGTTTATAAGGAGTTTACGTTTTATTGGAATTAAACGTGCATGTATATAAATTGCAATAATCAGATTATAGATTTGGAGGTCGCATAATCATCCATGCATGATGCATGATGCTTGACCCAATGATCTAAGATGCTCAAAGCATCTCTCTCCTAATTCGATTTCTGCATAGATATTGCAAGCGATGAGGAGTACTGTCCACATTTGCTAAGATGGGATATGTAGCAAACTTTCAAAGAGCTTTTCTGCCTGTTGCAAGAATGTCAACCAGCATGCCAAGTGTTCCTTGAGAAAGTTCTGGCCCTCCTCAATAACCAGACTTGATTGACAACATACCGTAAGAAGACATGTAAATGTGATGCCATCTGACTTTACACTCATTTCTTGCATTTGCTCAAATAGGTGGATGGCCGTATCTCTCCATCATTACTGATGCCACATGCTTTCAGCATTGCATTCCTTGATGGTAAGACATCTTCACGTGGAAGCTTGTTGAAAGCCCCCCCCCCCCCCCCCCATGCTCCTTGGAGGGTCTCAATTCTTTGTGTATTTTTCTTCCCTCTTCTATGGCTCCCATTTGGCCAGAGGCTCTCAGAGTAGATATATAGGTAACTATGCCAAGAGAGGTACCTTGTATCTGCATCTCAGCATAGAGAGAGAGAGAGAGAGAGAGAGCCACATGAGTTTTATCAGGTAGTGTTAAGAAAACCACATCGGAATTCTGGTAAGAAATTACATTTACAATACACATAGAACAATGTTATGCTAACAAAGGGATCTCGTTCCAACCCCTTTCTCAAAATCTCTTGGTGAACTTCTAAAGAAACATCCACATGCCTCTGGAACACAAACAATAAGCACAGCATCCAGGAAAAAACCTCTTAATTTCATGTGTTCAAAGCAATTTAGTGCCTCCATACTCGGCTCCTGTTCAACGTAACCTGTAATCAAAGAGGTCCAAGTTTCCAACTCTTAACTTGACGTGCGTCAAATACTGCCTCCAAAACTGCACCTCGTTTAGCATAAAGGTTGACTAACATATTATTACCAACAAATGAATCTTGTTCGTAGCCTTGCATTACAACACGCAAATGGATCTCTCTTACATCATTTTCAATATGCCCAACAATATTGCAAAATTCTAAAATGCATGTAAATGTTGTTGCATTAGATCAAATTTCTTGGAGCTTCATTCCCCCATGACATTCCATAGCTTGCTGGTTTGTTCCTGTTCAACATATCCAGCTATGAGAGCATTCCATACAACAATGTTTCTCAATGTCATCTTATCGAATACCTTTCGTGCTTCAGAAAGGCGACCAAAGTTTGCATACAAATCCACCAATGCAGTGCCAATAAGGAGATCTTCGTTCAACCCTCCATGTATGACCTCTTTGTGCAATTTTTGTTGTTCTTTTATAGCTCCAATACCGGCACACAACTTTAAACCACAAGTAAAAGTTGTGTTATCAGGTGTGACCTTCTTAACCTACATGTTTCTATAGCATTCAAGTAATTTGTTGCCTTGTCCATGGTCAGCATTTCTTGTGATAAGAGCATTCCAAGATACTACAGTTGAACCTGACAATTTATCCAGAACTTCGCATGTCTCAATGAATGAGAGGCATTTTGCATACATGTCAACTGAACTAGTACCAACATATAAATCTGCATCCAACCTCTATGTGTATCTCTCAACCTTTATCGCCCATTTTCAAGGTGCTACAACATTTCAGAATATAAGCATAGAGATGGGCAGTTGGAGTTAAATTATCATGTTTTATTGTTTCTATATGTTTCAGAGCTTCTTCACATCCACCATGTTCAGCAAATCCGGATATCAAGGCAGTCCACGAAACTGCATCCCCTGCCTCTTAACTTCTTGAATACATCCCATGCATCTGAAAGTAGCCCACATTTGGCATGCATAATAACTATGGAACTACCTACAAACATATCATTCTCAAGCCTACAAATCACAATCTTATTATGTAATTCGCTTCCCATATCTATACCTTTCATGAATTGAAAAGCTACATCTTCATGTTACATTTGATGAAAACGACCTCATCTAAATGTATTTTGAAAATCATACCATGTTGCACATGCTCCTTCATTAAGGAATAGTTATGTTCTTTCTTCTTTGCTACCTTTTCATCTTGTCGTTTACTTGATACTAATATCCTAGCAGTGCCATCCAGTGGTCATCTTCATATCTCTGAGATTTTTTATCAAGTGTGTTAAATTTGTTTTATTCAATTGGTGCCATCAATAAGTTAAGTTATTCTTGAAAAGGAAATTAATTATCTGTGTACCATACATGAGTTACTAAAATATATATATAATATTTGCACAGTTCTTCCATGCATGCAAATGCCGAACTGGGGTCTGTATACATCCCTCTTTAATTTGTATAATAGTCCAACAAAGCCTTCAGACTATCAACTAACTTTCTTTCAAAGAAAAGCCATATAGGAATGGCTTACCAATACATAGATACAATATTACATTTGTGTGTATTATATATCTACACACTATACAAGAGTTTGTACTAAATATATATTATATAGATTTAGATACATGTTATTAAGTCATGCTATAAGTACCAAACATGGTACACCCCTATTCAACTAGTACAACGTTCCTAGACAAGTCTTAAACTACCATTCAATTTAGCTTGATAGTAAATCTACTGAACAAAAACAATTACTCTTATCCCATTTTCAACCCTCCAAACATGTTAAGAGAAACCACCATTAGGAGAGCTTGCACGTAGATTGAAGGGGGTCACACCCTTGATAAACCTCAAGGCCACTTTTCCCCAATTGCTCAGCCGGAAAACATGCACAACGCTTCTCTTTCTTTCCAGTCAAAGGTAGTTCTCCAACCTTTTCGACTAATCTTGGATAACCCAAATCACACCATACCTATATTGTAGAAAGATATAACTGCCAATTTCTATGCATAAACAATGATATAATAATGTATTGAAATTGTGTCCTCACCTCACCCCCATGTTGTTGGCTCCACCTTGAATTACAAATGGGATATTTTTTCTCTTCTGCCTCTTGTTGTTTGAGCAACTTCTCTCCAAGCTTTGCCTTTGCTTCAACTTTCCTCAATGCCTTGGTTTCATTACCATTGCTATCATAATATGTGCCCACCAATTTCCCCCTATAACTGTTGTACATATTACACAATATATGAAACAAAAAAATAACATCATGGAAGGGAAAACAAATGTCACTAGATCAAATTAAATAATATGAAGATACCAATTACTAGTGCATCATGGATCATTCCAAGTAATGCCATCTAAATTAATGCATGAGGAGAATACAGTCTTTTATATGAAGAGGTACAGTGTTTCACTAGTGTATTATATTGACATCCTCTGGGCCAAAGGTTTGAGTCTGGGATGCTACTAACTGGTTAATGACTCACAAATATCCTTCTTATTTGTAATGTTTTTATCTGTGTCCAGTCTACAATTCGAGCCATGCTGCTATCCGTCCATGACTTTCAAATTTCCTTTCCAGCATTGCCTTGATGATTCTGTACTAACATTTTCAACCATTGGGGGTCATTGGAAGTGAAGCTGTAAAGATACTTCTTTAGGAGCCAATTGTTAAGGTGCACAATCTCAAACAGAAAACCTGATACATATTTATGATAAATGTGTTATCTAGCCCATTATTCCCCATGTTTATATATTTATTGAGAAGTTCAATCAAGCAGCATACAGCTAGATGGGTCATTAACAGCCTCTTATCATTAGGTTGGTACAATGATAAAGAAGTGAGCCTTATGCATTCATAAGATGTGAAATGATCCCATAAGGGACATATCCACTTGATCTTCCCAAGCCCCAAGCTATGAAATTTCCAGAGGTTGGTTCTATACAATCAACATGTCTTAAATACTTGCCATACATATTACTTCAAAACACTACTGCACTGTCGAAAATGCAGGGATCTTAGACTAACTCTCACACAGCAAGATCACTTACAAGACTTACGGAAATATCAGTAGATTAGGGAAAACGAGCAGTGATTACAAAGATTCAGAATGGTTTATATAACCAGTTTCTACAGGTAGGTGGAAACCCAACAGTCACTTTATTAGGTTCACAATATTATAACTATATTCACACCTAACAACTACTTAACTAGGTTCATACTATTCTAAGTATGTTCACACCGAACAGTTACTTAACTAGGTTCACACTATTATAACAATGTTCACACTAAAGCTTTCATAGGATACACATTAAGTGTAACAAACACCCCTGAAGTGAATGGTTTGGACTTGAATGTGGTCACTATCCAGGTGTTGGAAGAATGCCCAATTCCTTGTGATAATATTCAGACTTTTCTCTTGATAGAGCCTTGGTGAAAATATCTGCACCGCTATCAAAATACCAAGCATCCGTAGAGTCACTTACCGATAAACATACGCCATCCTTTGAGGGATCATACATTGTATGTATCGAGAATGCCCACTCATGTTGAGCAATGTGTGCTTCTACCTTCGTACCAGTAGAGGTGGTAACATTAAGACTAGACTGTTTTTTCTTCTCTTCACTAGGTTTCCTTTTTCGACATTCGCTAATGTCATGGCTTGACAATAATTGCACCTTATCTTCTTCTTCTCATCACGGAAAGTCGAGGCATCATTGCCTTTAGAAGGAAGGTTATTTTGTTTTCGTCCTTGCTGGCCTTTGAACTTGGAAGAGGTAACAAAAGCTTGATCACCACTATTAAGAACATCCCGATTTGCTCGAGATTGAGATTCGTGTAAGAGAAGGGAGATTAGCTCATCAAAGTTAAAGCTCTCTTGTAAGAAGCCTTATTGTTGTGGCGTAGCCTTGATATGAATCCAGAAGCGAGACAAGAACTTTAGAAACTAGTTGCTTGTCTGATATCACTTCATCAATTTTGAGTAGTTGTTCCTTCAAGTCCTTGATTTTTGTTAAGAATGCATCCATGGATTCACCTCCTTGCATCCTTGTTTCTTCAAGTTGCCACTTACGCATAGCGACTCTTGCTTCATTCCTTTGAGCATACAAGTTCTTTAACACATCCCAAGCACTTTTTGAGGTCGTGCAAGATCGGATATGTGGAACAATGTGACGTTTGATCAATATTGCGATGAGAGCATGGGCTTGAGCGTCCTTACCATCCCACTTAAGTTGTGAAGAAGTGGATTGTTGAGTGGAGCTTGAAGCATTGTTTGCATCAGTTGTTCCTGAAGGGGAGGGAGAGTTTAGAGAAGAACTTGAAGTTGGACGTTCATTGGACCCGATGACAATGTCCCATAGCTGCTTTGCTACCAGTACATGTCTCATCATGTACGCCCACATAGGATAGTTAGTACCATCCATCTTGTCTTCAGCATTAAGCATACCAAAAATATTAGCTTGCTTAGCAATTGCAGAAGCAAGAAATATGGATGAGATATTGTAGTACTTGGTGGTAATATTCACCAAAAATGTACTAAAGCAATATAATATTGAAGAAATAGATGAGAGATAAGAGTTACTTTGTTGTGCAGTCAGGGTTTGATACTACTACAAAACTTGTTTCGACTATAGACCTCCAAAACCAAAATTCTGATTTGGGCGTGCAAGTAGCCAGAAGAATCACCTTGTAATCTACTTTTTGAAAATGTGAAAATAAGGAAAGATCGCCTTTGCTGCAGTTTTCTGTTGTTCGAACTTTCGTTGCTGTAGATGGAGAGGTTTGATGTCTTAGGTGCGAAGAGATAAACTGACAGATCTGTGTATGCCTATTTGGAAGGATAGGATAGAGAAAGAAACTTAAACTTGCTCTGATACCATATGTAGAAAATGCAGGGATCTTAGACTAACTCTCACACAGCAAGATCACTTACAAGACTTACGGAAATATCAGTAGATTAGGGAAAACGAGCATTGATTACAAAGATGTAAAATAGTTTATATAACTAGTTTCTACAGGTAGGTGGAAACCCAACGGTTACTTTATTAGGTTCACACTATTATAACTATATTCACACCTAACAACTACTTAACTAGGTTCATACTATTCTAAGTATGTTCACACCGAACAATTACTTAACTAGGTTCACACTATTATAACAATGTTCACACCAAAGCTTTCATAGAATACACATTAAGTGTAACATGCGTTGTTGTCCTTAACTCACTTTCGTTGTGAAAGTTAATGTAAATAGATTGATTCAAAACCTTACTCAATAAGTCAGGTATAACTCTCTTTTCTAGTATATAAACCATGCATGGTAATCCACTTCACTGGTTTAGTAACACATCACTTTGCTGGGAGGCCACTATACAACCTTCAGTTCCATGTATGATCGTTCACTATAAGACAACTATAGAACTTGGATTAAGAAAGATATATTAATGTCTTTTAAGAAGCCAAAATGGCCTACATAACCATAACAAGAGATTACATCTTAAAATATTGTTTTGTCTTTGGGAAGAACAAACGAAAATAAAAGTAACTAAATAAAATAAAAGATCTCTAGCATAGGTCAATCTATAATGGAGAGATCTCCAATACGAGTGTAGTACCCACAATGGCAGGAGATAATGGCCTTTGTGTCAATGGCAAGGGTAGTGAGATCGTTGTCCACGAGGCCAAGGCCTACGTGCACGACAAATTGCTATCACCCAACCTATTATCACCTCTTTTGAAATGTTTTGGTCATGAGCTCACTTCTGTAGCCCTTGATTGCCTTGTAGGCCAAGTAAGGATGATGGGGCTAAGGAAAGTGCGATTGTTTGTTGTTGATGAGCTTGAGTGGCTGTATTGTTTTCCTTCAACAACTTATCCCTGTGTCTAGAGTTCTAGCAATCCCAAGCACCATTGATCCTCATATTCCATAACCTTGTAGTGGACCAAGCGTCGGTTAGAGAAGCAATAGTATAGAACACAATTAGTAGCTTCTTTCTTCCAAAGGTGTGTTGCACATCTACCTACCTCAATGTCTACAATAAATTGCCCTATCACAGTGCATTTCACCGCATATGTGCAACACAACACATGCCATAGATGTATGTCCATATAAGAGGGCCTGATGATGAATCAATTTTTCGATATGTGAAAGCTTCTTATAGTGGACCATCTTCCTACTAGGAGATGATGTGCAACTGATCCATGTTTTTCCATTATCCAATTTACTTATATCAATTCAGATCACTATGAACATAGTGGTCCCCATACATAAAGGGGGGGGACCCCAATGAACCCAAATACATATAGGACCATTATGATAGGTCATACACTTGCTAAATTATATGGTGCAGTAATGGAAGCAGAGCTTAGCGATTATATGGAGACCCTAAATCTTCGTGCACTTGAACAGGCTGGCTTTAGACGAGCCTTTTCCACTATTGATCATATCTTCACACTTAGATGCTTAATTGACCAAACTAAGGCTCGCAAGAAGAAATTATATTGCTGTTTTTTGGACTTCCGCAAAGCCTTTGACACAGTCCCTAGAGAGCGATTGTTTAATATGCTTAAAAGCTTGAGGATACCAGATGATATGGTCTGGGCCATCTACACACTATATGAACAGGTGTCTGGGTGTATCCGATGCCCAGGTGGACTATCTAATTGTTTCACTAGCACTATTGGTGTAAAACAAGGTTGCCCTCTTATCACCGACACTTTTTGGGATCTACATTGATGAGATCACAGATTTTATTGCTCGTAAGGGAGGCAACGGAGTAGTCATTGGGGATACGCAGGTTCGTATCTTGCTCTATGCAAATGACATAGTTTTGCTCTCTGAATCCGAACACGACCTACAAAGGCAACTTAATGCCTTAGATGACTTTTGTGCACAACGAGGATTGGTAGTGAATCTAGGGTAAACTAAAGTCCTCATCTTCCACACATCGGCCCAAGTTAGAGCTAAGTGTCACCTAACTATCTCCCATAGCCTAGTTGAGGTGGTTGGATCATATGTCTATCTCGGAGTCACTTTCAGTGCCCGCTCAGGTAAATTTTCGATGACACAGGTAGCGAAGGATAGACTTATGAGAGGATGTGCATCCCTCTCACTACTTGAGAGACAATGCCACCAAGCATACTTTCAAGAGCCACGGACTAAAGGGTGGCAATTTGACTCATTAGTGACCCGTTCCCTCATGTATGCATCAACGGTTTGGGCTCCAGGATTACCATCTTTCATGTGGACGCAATTAGAGAGACCATTGGTGATGATGTTATCATGCCAACTCCGAAGCAAATCGACAATACCACATGACATTATTAGGGCTGAGTTCACATTACCCCCAATGTTAGTAGAGGCACTTTTCCAACTTGTAGTCTTTATTCACAAGATACATAGCCAACCACATGATAGAATATCTCATCAAGCCTTTAAGGCCTCTCGATCACTGTATGAGTCCGGCTATACTAGCTCATGGTATGGCATGATGGTGAGTTGGCTTCTTGCGAATGGTCTAGAGATTAATAACCTACCTCCCCTGAGGTACAACCACACGATTGATAACATTTTAATCTCTCATGAGGACCGCAATAAAGTAATACGCCAAGAAATATAGCAAATTTACTCTCGGTATAAATGGATCACCCCATTAGAGCCACTCCCATCTAAAATGTTGTACTATAAGGAACACTTCATGCACCTCTCTAAGTTAGGTTTTATCACGCGGCCAAAATATCTAGATGTATTCTTACCACATGCACTAAGGGTTGCCATTGGACAACTTAGATTATCATCTCACCAACTTGAGATTGAGAATGATCGTACTAATGGAGTCCCGAGGGAGGAAAGGATATGTAGGTTATGCCACATAGAGATAGAGGATGAGTATCACTTTACATACAAGTGTCCAACCTACGTCGTGATAAAGGCAAAATACCAAGACATACTTGGTTCCTCTCCCACCCTCCCCAACCTATTAGATACTCTAGATATAAAGAAATTAGGCAAATACATTTTAGAGTTAAAACAACACAGAGAGAATACGTTACAAAATGTTGACAATAATGTTGCTAATGTTCACCAACATGTAACAAATGAAGTTTTTCAAGAACAGGGGGAGACAACAAATGTCAACACACCTACACCACTCGGCCTTTCCCTTGATGAGGCAGAAAACCAAAGAAGAACTAGACGTCCTCGGGTGCCAGGTTTCAAAGCAACTCGACATGGTGTAGAAGCAATAATGAAAATAAGGGAACGTGAGCTACACAGCCTAAAAGCTATGGCTAGTGCACTCTCTACATTGGGACCACGGGTCACACCCACACCAAAACCCTTTGACCTCCCACTTCTTTTCGAGAGGCTTGGGTGGAAATAAAATTAGGCTTAGTGTAAAGTCACTTCCTTTATCGAGTATACCACGTTTTTGTACACTACTAGAACTCTTTTAGCTTAAGTTCTATTTTTACTTTATTTTATTTTAGTTATGATGATTGGATAAATACTCATTTTGTTGTAAACCAATTGTCTCATGGGCCAATTTTGGCCTTAGAAGACGTTAATATATCTTTCTTTCTTTCTCTCTATTCTTTTTCACTTTGGTCATGTTTAGATGGAGACAATCCAAGCTCTGCTGGAATGGGAATAGTGCCTCACTAACCAAAATAATGCCTCGCTGATTACTGGGGCTGCTCCCATATCAGCCTGAATTATATCATGGAGCATGATGCTTTGCTCCTTCCAATTGGGGACAGTTCTCAGACTGAAGGTCTCTCCCAATCTTTCCAGTTGTTTGCCTGGTAAAGACTTGGTTCCCAAGTTTCTACTTTGTAAGAAAGAGTGGGTGCCACAAGTGTATGAAACAGCCATAAGTTAGTTTGTTGCTCTTGGAACTGTGTATGTGCAAAATGTTTTTCATGCACATCAAAAGCTATATATCCATGAGAAAATCAAGCACAAGTAGCCTCCTGAAAGGAGAACCGTGGCCTTGTACATATTACTCCAAACCAAGCATAGGATCGTGTATGCCAACTTTTCAGCATGTCTCTTGAGTTTTAGCAGCCTCCTGAAAAGAGAACCGCGGTCTTTGTGGAGAGCTTGTGTGATTGTACTATTGTCCTTCCAACAACTTTTCCCTACGTTTCTTGAGTTTTAGGATGAAAAGTCCTAGGAACCTGTTGGTCCTCATATTCTATTACCTTGCCTAGTGGGCCAAAGCCTTGTTTAAAGAGTCAATGGGATCTCCCTCTGATTTCATAAAAGACACTACAGTGACAAACATAGTGTTCTTCAAATTTCACTCCTTGATAACACAATTGGCAAATCTTTTCTTCTAGAGATATTAGTGTATATCTCCCTACCTCAATCTCTACCTGATGTGATGAAGTTCACAACTTCCCTATCACACTATGCAACGCATAGGATAGATGTATGTCCATAGAAGGTGGCCTGATGATAAATCCATCCTCTGATGTGTATAAAAAGTGTGTCTTGTAGTGGGCCATCTTCGTACCAAGTGATATTTTGGTGCTGATCCATGTTACCTTATTTTCGAAGTTAATAATATCAGTTCAGATCACTCTATTCCTTTCCACTATGGTCATATTTAGATGGGGACAATCCAAGCCTATACTAGAATAGGGGTAGTGCATTTATACTTATGCCATGTGACTCGAATCAATGCATTCACCATACCAGAGAGAGTCAAAGAGAGAGAGAGAGAGAGAGAATAGAAGAGATGTTTTATCGTCTATGATGAGGCCAATTTTGAACCATGGGACCAAATCAACATATCATCTTAGATGTGGTTTACTATATAGTAAAAGCTCTCTCATGTGAAAACAATGCACACATATGTGCTCACCCTTCTTGGTGGACATTTGAGTGTCCTAGACCAATGGGATTTCTAACGGACCAATCCTAGTACAAGGTGGTAGCGATTCCCATAGAGATTAATAAAAATACTTACATTGTCGTGCTCATCCAACAAGTCATCATATTTCTTATGAATGTTCTTATGCATTGAGCATGTGATAAGTGATATTCATCCTCCACTAGGTTTTCATTGCATATCTTTATATTACGGTGATGATGTCATGATGCTACCTCAACACCTAGCTTGTGTGAGCGAGTTTGAAGTGTTAAGGCCTCTTAGAGCCAAGGCTCATGGGGGTATTTTGATAGATACGTTCTAGGATAGATAGAGAGAGACTGATTTATTATCACCTTGGAGGTCAATATGACCTATGAGACCAAAAAAATAATATTTTCATGTGATACATGTGAATAAGTACCGATTCTCAATGTTCAAGAACTTACTAACGAATGTCACAATGAAGAGTGCACACTATGACTCAAAGAAATTCATGCAAGGATTGAGTTTGGTCAAAGATGTGTAGAAAACATAGACTCCTGAACTTGTAATGCAAAGTGTACATAGTTGACTACTCTCATCACTTTAGCATGGAACAAAGTGGGTTCCAAGCGAAGTATAATGTGTAAACCATGAGCCTCCACATTTTTCTCATGTCATGATACATTGGCATTGCAAAAAAGCATCATTCCCATATGAATCTATCAATGCATCATGAAGCAAATGTGTTACATCCCATCTTCCAAAGCATTTTTCCAATAATATTGAATCTCACCGGAACACAATATTTTGTTTTTATGTAGCTTTGGATCTTTTTGCTTGCTCCCATGCAATTTTATGACGTCAATGTGAGGGATTTTTTGAACCTTAAGCATGGATTTGACAAACCTTTCCATGGCAATGATGTCAATTAAAGGTGATCTTGTCTCTAGAAGTAGGAGGGTGTATGGCGTAAGTTTCTTGACTTCGGAGAAACTTTGTAAGGAAATACTTTTGGACATTTAACAGTATTTCTTTAGGACAACCTTTCCATGCTTGAGAATCCTTGCTTAACACCAATAGGGCTATTTAATAAATCTAAAATTCCATTGTCCATATGTTGGGTAAAGGCCCTAAATGACCCCTCATACTGTGTAAATGTGTATAGGCCTAATTATAACGGCCAAAAGTCACTAATCACTTTTTCGTTATTTTTTGGGCCAAGTTCAGTGTGAACTTGGCCAACCCTAAATGGGTCATATAAAACATAAGTTAAAAACTTTTGGATCTCACTTCAAAGGTGAGCTCCTCCAACTACTACTCTCTCTCTATCTTTTCTACCATAGCTCCATTGTTGCATCTAAAGAGCCTATACTAGGGTGAATCCCAAGTATTCCTCAATCCTATGGACATCGTTCCTAACCCTTACACCATATGCACACAACATATAGCCTTCTCATAAATTGGAGAAATTGTAAGCATATATTCACTTGGCACCCCGAGTTCTTCCATGCACCTCCAAAGATGCTCATGAGGTACCATATCAAAAACTTTCTTAAAGTCTACGAAGCAACAATATAAACCCTTACCTCTCAAGCGAGTTTCTTCCATTAATACTCAAAAGGTGACAAAGTGATCAATGGTACTATGGTGTTTTTGAAAACTAGCTTATCCATAAGCTCTCTTACCATCTTTTTCAACCCATACACTTATCTTTGATTCCATTATATCCAAACAGTTTTGCCATTAGTGAGCAGATCATAATGGTTCAATAAATGTTTACATTATTTACATCTCCACCTTTATGTAAAGGTTTGATCCAATTCATAGTCCAATCATAGGGCATGCAACTCATCTATGAATGTGCTTCCTTTACCATCCATTTGAGCATTTCAACCTTTATATACTGAAGAAGATCTCTATCCTTTTGAGAGGTCAATTTCTTAAGCCCGATACCGCATCCAAGTACTAACGGACCATGAGAACTTGGTCTACTTCACAACCACCCGCACTCTAAACCGACAATGGATTCAACAATCCAACTTTTTGGCCAACTTTGACTTTGAGATATCTTATTGACCCAGCTCCCAGCATGGAAAAGACGATGCCCTCTCTCTACATGTGGAGATTGTGATTCAGCTCTGGGACAAAGCTTACGACCAACAAACTGAATGCCTATTGAAACCTGATCAAGTCAAGGTTTTTACAACCTACATGCTCCCTATAGTCGATTCATTCTTCAGTGACACCTGCACAGCCACAAGCATTGATTTAACATTAAGGAAGATAGGGCCCATCAAACCTTCACCTTCATTGCTTCATATTTAGGTCGACATTGTTGGTCTTCTTCAAGGACGGAGATTTGACATTACAGAGCATTAATTATTGTGTCTGAGTTTATCGAGTCACGAAGTGGTGTCCCAAGGTTTGTCAAACATCCATTCATCTTCTTGAGGTTGTCATGGATGGTCAATGAGGGAGAAAGATATGGTCGCTTATGAATAAATAAAAATGAAAGATATGTTAATGTGTTTTAAGAGGCCAAAATGGCCTATAGAATCAAACAAGAGATTACATCTTCAAACATTGTCTTGTCTGTGACAACAAACAAAAAAAATGCAACTAAGCAAATAAAGTAAATAAAATAAAAGCCACTAAAGAATCTCATTATCTACACATGTTAGCTTCTCAAGTAAGATAGGTTGTAATGTTCGTCTTTAAAAGATCTCTTGCATAGTCAATCCAGAATACAAAGATAATGGCCTTTATCTATCAATGATAAGGGTGGCATGATCGTGGTTCACGAGGCCAAGGTCTACACGCATGACAAATTGCTATTGCTCGATCTAAAATGAAACCCTAAAATACTAACATGCATTCAAAGTTTTAAAATGCAAGGAAAGAAATGTTTATAACAAAACAAGAAAGAAACCCTAAAAATGAAAGGTTAATGAAATTCTAAAAATCCTAAAATACAATAAGAGGAAAACTTGAAATGCTACAAGAAACCCTAAATACAAAACAAGCCTAAAATGTCGCAAGATACCCTAAAATGCAATAAGAGGAAACTCTAAAACATAAAATTTCCAAAACATTGCAAGAAACCATAAAACGAGAGAGAAAGAAAGAAAGAAAGAAAGATATATTAACGTCTTTTAAGAGGCCAAAATGGCCTATAAGACCAAATAAGAGATTACATCTTGAGTGTTGTCTCGTCTTTGAGAACAAATTAAAAATAAAATAAATATTACACAGTAAATATAAAAGTAAGTAAGATGAAAAGAGAAGAAATGAGGGAATCTGGTTTTTGGCACATGTGAGATTCTCAAGTTAGGTATATTGTAGCTTTTGTCTTCGAAAGATCTCTAGCATAGGTCGATCCAGAATGGAAATGTCTCCGAAGCGAGGGAAGCACCTACGATGGCGGGAGATAATGGCTTTTATCTGTCGATAACAAGGGTGTCGAGGTCGTGGTCCATGGGGATGGGCCTACGTGCACGACAAATTGCTATTGCCCGATCAATTGTAACCCCTTTGTTATGTCCTCGTTTGGAGCCCATTTGTGTATCCCGTGATGGACTTGTAGCATTAGTAGGAGTGATGGGGTTAAAGAAAGTTGTGATTGTTCTTTGTGGATGAGCTTGTGTGGTTGTATTCTTCAACAACTTTTCCCGATGTCTCTTGAGCTCTAGCAAGAAAAGTCCTAGGCATCGTTGGTCGTCATATTCCATTACCTTGCGTAGTGGACCAAAGCCTTGTTTAAAGAGGCAATGGTATTTCCCTCTGATTTCATAAAAGACACTACAATGACAAACATAGTGTTCCTCAGATTCCACTCCTTGATGACACAATTGGCCAATTCTCTCTTCTAGAGGTAGTCGTGTATATCTGCCTACCTCAATTTGTAGCTGATGTGATGAAGTTCACAACTGCCCTATCACACTACGCAGCGCATAGGATAGATGTATGTCCATATAAGGTGGCCTGATGATGAATCCATCCTCCGATGTATGTAAGAAGTCCGTCTTATAGTGAGCCATCTTTTTACCAAGTGGTATTTTGGGGCTGATCCATGTTATCTTGTTTTACAAGTTAATAATATCAGTTCGGATCACTTTATTCTTTTCCACTTTGGTCATATTTAGGTGGGGACAATCCAAGCTATATTGGAACGAGGGTAGTGCATTTATACTCATGCCATGTGACTCGAACCATTGCTGCATTTCAGCATACCAACAATGAGTGTCTCCATTTTCAGCCAGTTGTCTTGATGACATAAGTACCAACCTTGGGTACCTTCGTTTAGGGAGCTCCCAAAGACGTTGGATAAATGTCATTGATTGGAACAATGCCTCGGTTATTATAGGTGCTGCTCCCATCTCTGCTCAGATTATATCATGGGGCACCAATGCTTTGCTCCTTATCATGCGATCAATCATTGACACTAAAGGTCTCTCTAAATCTTTCCAATGATTTGCCTTGTTAGGACTCGGTCCCCATGTTTCTACTCCATAGAGAAGAGTTGGTGTGACAAGTGTATCAAATAACCATAGCTTAGTTTGTGGCTCTTGGAACTGCAAATGTGCACATTGTCTCTCGACAGCACCAAGGGCTGCATATCCACGAGAAAGTCGGGCACAAGCAGCCTCTTGTAAGGAGAACCTAGGTCCTGTAAATGTTACTCCTAGGTATGTGTAGGAGCGTGTATATTCTACCTTTTCCTCTCCCAAGAAGAATTTGGGTTCTGATCTTGTTACCCATGCTTGAGTGGTGTTAAACACCATCACTTTAGTTTTGTCCATGTTGATTGACAAACCTTTGTCCGTATAAAATAGTTTTAAGGCATTTAGATGTCTTCCTAGTCCCTCCGGAGAGTCAGAAATCAGCACAATGTCATGAGCATATAGTAATATTTGTATAGCTATACCTACTAGGCGTGCTCCGAAACCCCCGAATCTCTCTATGAAATGTGATACCTCATCTATATAGAGACCGAAGAGAGTGGGGGATAGTGGGCATCCTTGCTTCACTCCAATTGTGCTAGCCACCGCCTCTGACAAGCCCTTGGGAGACCACACTTTTCCTGACACGGATTCATAGACTCCCCATTGCATATATGTAGGAACACCAAGGGCTTCTAGCCGCTGCATAAGCCTAGCACGTGGCATAGTGTCAAAGGCTTTTCGGAAATCCACAAAGCAATAATAAATCCTCTTATTGTGGGCTCTGCCCTCCTCAATAAGGGCCCGGACGGTGAATATGTGATCCAAAGTTGTGAACCCCTTCCGAAAACCTGCCTGTCCAACTGAACGGCAACCATTCTACTCTGGCCATATACTCAATTCTGATTCTAGAATCGACCCATATAGTTTAGCCAAGTAATGGCCAATCATGATTGTCCTATAGTTGCTTGGCATCATGGGGTCTCCACTTTTGAGGATTGGCACAATGGTATGCTGACTCCATCTAGTAGGGAAACCTTCACACATGGCTCTATTAAAGATGTGTGCTAGCAATGGGAGCAAGGTGTCGTGGGCGTAGATAAAGTGCTCACCCACCAATCCATCATGATCTTGGGCCTTCCCAAATTGTAGCCGATCAATGGCATTTCTTACATTTTGTGGTATAAAGAAGGTTGATTCATGTGGGTGTGAGGCATTCGGGTGGGGAAGAGGAGGTTGCTCCGGCATATCATATAGAACCTTTGCATATTCATGCCACACCTAAGGTGAGGTCAGTTGTGTGGTGGGTTGCCTCTCATTAAACATTTTCCATGCTCTTTTACTCTCTTGTCCTAGAAACAAGCGATACAAATGATCTTCAAATTTAGCCAAATACAATCTCTTCTTCTTCCTTACGAGGCGTTGGAAGGTTGCTCTTGCTTGGTTGTGTGTATAAATGCCCCGAGTTATATCACGTTGCAAGCATCTCCTTGTATCACGACATTCCTCATCATACCAACTATTTTGTATTACTTTACCAAGTTTGGGGGGATTGGCCGTTGTGTGAGGGAAAGCATTTGTGGCTGCTTTATGCAATGATTTGGACAATCCTTGGGTAAGTTCTTCAAGGGGTGCGAAAGGATCTAAATCTAGCATGCCATTGTATACACCACAACTATACACATCAATTGTCTCGCGAGTAAATAGATACTTAGCCAGCCCACTCTCCTTAGCATATACATCCTTTGTGCATCCATCCTTTACCTCGAAGCGTAGATATGCATGATCTGCTGCCAAGCCAATAGGTCTACCCGATATAGTGAACACTTTTATTTCAGGTATAAGAGATGGAGATCCCATTAGAGAGAGAGAGAGAAAGAGAGAGAGAGATTACACATATGTCTTGTTGTAAAAGCTTCTCCAATCCACCAGACTTTTGATCTGAAGAGTTACAAACCTTATTGATTATTGTATCATCAAGTTTTAAAATCAGATAATCTGAAGGATATATTTAGTTAGCCATTTGAATATTAGGTTGTATCTACATCTTACCTCCATTGTAGACAGACCAATTACTGAATCTGTCAATCCATCACCTGATAAAAAATAATGCAACAATTTAGAGTATTACAATTTATACATTAGAGAGGTAAATGTTCTTATAACCACTAGCACTACCTAATTAGAGAAAGAAAAAGTATATACCACTAAAGTTTCCTGAAACAAAAGCCCGCGTGGCATCCCTGAAGACATAGAATTAGAATCTTAAATCATTTACATTTAAGCGTCTAGAACTGATGGCATGTTTCACCAGAAAAATACATTCAACATGCAAACGCACACTTATGTGCATAGAACGTAAATGGATACACGCATACATTGATAATTATCTATATATATCACATATACATGCATGCACACATACCAAATTGTGAACTACATCAAAACTATTTAAGACATCAGACACCAAAACCCAGCTTTATTTCATGTTCATATATTGAGCATGAAAGAATGAGGGATCTTTTCGAGTTGTAAGCACCCTAGACAAGTAACAAATTAGAGAGAGTAACATCTTTTAAGAGAACAAAATGGCCTATAAGACTGAACAAGAGATTACAAGTGTTGTCTCATCTTTGAGAACAAAAAATCAAAATAAACAAATGTTACTAAGTACAAAATAGGTAAATAAAATAAAAAAGAGACCAAAGAATCTTGTTACCGGTACATGTAAGATTCTCAAGTCAGATATATTGTAATTTTTTCTTCAAAAGATCTCTAGCATAGGTTGATCCAGGATGAGAGGTCTCTGAAATGAGGAAAGCACCAATGATGGCAGGAGATAATGATCATTATATGTCAATAACAAAGGTGGTGAGATCATGGTCCATGGGACCGCCCACATGCACGACAAATTGGTATTGCCAAATCTTTTGTAACCCCTATAAGGGTTAGGAATGATGTCAATCGAGCTAAGGAATACTCAAGATTCACCCTAGTATAGGCCCTTTAGATGCAATAGTGGAGCTATGGTAGAAAAGATGCAATAGTATAGGCCCTTTAGATGCAATAGTGGAGCTATGGTAGAAAAGATGCAATAGTATAGGCCCTTTAGATGCAATAGTGGACCCAGTTAGGGTTGGCCAAGTTCATACTGAACTTAGCCCAAAAATAACGAAAAAGTGGTTAGTGACTTTTAGCCTTAACCACACTTTAAGGGGGTCATTTAGGGTCTTTACCCCAACAACCTCCCACTTAAAGGCATAAATGACGGCTTTAAGCTACATGACTCCCACCAGTTGTATACATATCGGATGTTGTGCTTTGGGTAAGCACTTGGTCAGTACATCCGCAGGGTTCTGTGATGTGTGGACCTTTATCAATGTGATAAGGCCATCCTCAAGCACTTCTCGAATGAAGTGATATCGCACATCAATATGTTTTGTGCGTGCATGAACCATAGCATTCTTTGCCAAACAGATGGCACTTTGGCTATCACAACCGAGAATGGGTGCCTTTTCAGGCAAACCAAACTCACTGCATAGACGTGCTAACCATATTGCTTCCTTGGAAGCCTTAGTGGCTGAGATATATTCTGCTTCGGTAGTGAACAAAGCAACAACCTTTTGCAGCCTACTACACCATGGTACAGCACCACCTGCAAGTGTGAATACATAGCCAGTTGTGGATTTTCATGTATCCACATCACCTGCCATATCAGAGTCACAGAAACCCTTCAGCTCTAATGGGTCTTTTCCATAACAGAGGCATTTATTTTTAGTCCCTTTTAAGTACCTCATAATGGACTTCACTGCATTCCAATGTGCCTTGGCCGGATTAGCCATGAATCGGCTAACAACTCCCATGAATGTCTCCATGTTCAGCAAGTTGTGTTGACACCAACCTTGAGTACTTTCTTTTAGGAGCTCCCAGAGTTATTGGATACAAGTCATTGATCAGAATAAAGCCTCAATGGTTGTAGGGGCTGATCCTATCTATGCCCTGATTATATCAAAAAAAAGCAAATCTTTGTTGAAGCACTTGGGATGTTTCACATCAGATGGAGTGCAATACTTCTGAAAGTTGCATGCTTAGCCCAAACAAAGTTGTATAGCATTTAGATCATGGGCATATTAGCATGTCAACGTTTTACACCAAAATTCTTTCACCCCACAATGTTCTTGGCTATTTGGAATTGGTGCATTCTGAGATTTAACAAATTGCCACTACCATACACCTACACTCAGCCACTTGTCTTTGTCATCCAGACTAAAATCCTATAGTGATTTAGATGCATTAATAGAATAGGCAGAAAACGCATAATTTGATTGCTCTGATCTGAAGTGTTTACGGATGATCCATCGGCTGCTCATCACAATTCAGTCACTCAGTCACGTGCCAATTTTCATGACATTGGATTTTCCATGCTAGATAATCTTCTATTTTGCATAACTTAATGAGAAGCATTTAAGACCATGTTCACACGCACCATGTTTAGTCATTGTTCCTCCAATGAAGCTAAAAAGGCTTTTTGCTTGTTCATTATAGCCATTAGGCCAAATCTCTTACGAGAAAGCAATTGGATTGATACACGTGGGCACAGCCCATAGATGAACCTAATCATCAGGGTTTACTATTGGAGAGACTATTAGTTGCTGCTTCGCAATTCCACCAAACTAAACATCTTCAAAACTTCCTATGATAAAAGCACTCAATTTACGCTAAATTAACTTCATAATGCATTAAACTTACCTGACAATCAATCAACCTATCAAAAACATTATAATTTTATCACATCAATTTTATGAATTTATGTACATAACATAGATTCCTTCAAACTATGTGATTTAACACATAAAAATCACAATTGATTGCAAGGCAAATGATAATGGGATGCAAAAGTGTCTTTTCTCTCAGAGAATAGAAGATGATGACTACTGAAAGCTAGGGTTTCATCAACCCATAGTGTTGTGCTATATCTCCTACAACTCCAAATCCATAGACGTGTTGTTTATTGCACAAAGTCAAATTTTGGACTGGTAGATAGGATGAAATAGATAGAATTGTAGTTAAATTTACTTTTTATCACCCAATCGAGTTTGTGAAATGAGACTTGTCTTTACGAAGCCTAAATGAAGGATTAACATATTGACATTCTCTTTGGAATGGTGTTGCCAGGAATAACATTCTCCTTTTCACTTTTAAACAACTACTTCTATGAATCCTTGAATGGAGAGCAGTGTTCAGTTTCCATCTACTCTATGAGCAAGAGCCACTATGGAAATGGCTGCTCACAAGTTGCCTATATGAGCCCAGACGGAAGTTCCGTAATGGTGATGGGAAAGAATGCCCATGTGAACTATATAATCATATAAAAAACTTCATATTGGTGAGCTATTACTAAGAATAAATGCATCACTCGCTATTTGCCTTCCAATACAAACAACTTCTAGATAAAATATAGCTCATACCTTCCAGCAAAGTGATTGTAACTTCCACCAACACCATAATGTGATCTTCCTTTGGAAACATCAAAGACACTCCTATGAAAAAGAACAAGTTGTTATCACAAATACTGAAAGAGGAAGACAGTAACGTAAATGTAAACATGTGTATATGATATGTCCATCTTACCCTAGGATTCCTAATAAGATGGGAAGTTCCTGATTGCTTGCATTATATTTTAAAAGTTCTTCTTTTGTCCACAATTTCTACAAAAAATCGTTAAGTGAGAAAAACACCAAATTAAAAACTCTCTTTGCTCATCCCTCATTTACACACTAGACATTCATATATAATCATCAGTATCATCTTTGTACTGCTAGTGCTCTTCACATCAGATCCAGCCATGGGTAGGTGATCCCACTACACATGCATGTCATACAATTATACTTGGTGCATAAAGGAATTCCTTTGATTCTCTTGCGTTACAGCACCCACTTTCCCATCAGAAACCTCATTTACTCCTCGTTAGAGCTCCACTATTTGTCCTTAGCTTTTGTATCATGCCATTTGTCTTTGTTGTGGATACTCAAATCACAGGATTTGTCTCATAAACCCGTTTTATCCTCTAGTAGACATTGAGAAAAAGGATTCTCATAGGCCAGATTTTCTCATGAACCTACCAACAGAGATGTTCTAACAACTACAGGATAAGAGGAAGCAAATGCTGGTTAGGAATAATAATTTGTAATTCTACTCTAATGCATGTTCTTGTTCCAAAAAAAGAAACATCAACCGGTTTTACCCTCTGTAGACGTCAAGAAAAAGGACTCACATAGGCCAGGATTTGTCATGGACCTACATCTAGAGCTGATCCAACAACTCCAGGATTAGAGGAACCAATTGTTGGTTAGGTACAATGATTTTACAATGCATGGTCTTGTTTCAATTCCTGCTCAATTTTCTGCTTCTAAGTACCTATCGATATTCCAATTCCATACCCAATCCTTTTTTTTGCATCAGTTTTGTTGCAATCCTATTCCAGTCCCCCATCCAGATCATGCCCATATTCCAGATTCAATAGAATTTTTTCATACACACTCAATTTCACAACTTGAATATCTTTGTCTCTGCATTTCTTGAAGCTGGAAAACAAAATCTTAGTACAATATTTGCAATCAAAATTCAGCTTTCAATGAACTTTGCATAACTGAAGTTTGCTACTGAATTCTCAAATAAAATCATGACTTCTCAGGCATTTTCAACACAATCAAAGCTACCAAAGATTTTAGTGCATCATCTACATAATTGTCCTATTGATTGATGGCCTATGATGCTGCCACTATATGGTTCCATGTATGTATTATCACCTGCTGATTTGGAAGTTTTGTCCATTTTTATTAAGAAGGCTTTCGCCACCAGTTCATCCAGAATTTACAGTCATTGAAGCACCTATCTTCTTGTCAAGAAGAAGGATGGTGCTTTATGATTCAGTGCCTATGATAAAATCAGGACAGAGGTAAAAATTCAGATCAATGACCCACATCCAATGGATTTGGGGACACCCAAACCAAAGGTACTTGAGATTAGCCCTTATTTCAAAAAAACAACTGGCTGAACATGGAGAGAATCATTATTGGAATGCTGAAATGCAAGAATGGTTCCAGTCATATTGCATAAATATAGATGTGCTACCCCATTTCAATATAGCTTGAATTGGCCAAAGCCTGCACATGACCAAAGTAGAAAAGAATAGGGTGATTGCTTTGATATCATTATATTATATAATGAATGAATATGGATCAGCACCAAAACATCTCTTGGTAGGACGATGGACCACTATAAAGCCCTCTATGAACACATATCACAAGATGGATTTATCATACATCCCTTACATCTATCTCATGCAATCAATAGTGAGATCAGGTAGGTCACGAACTCTTCACAGCAGTTACGGATGAGATGAGCAGATATGTAAATATTTCTACGGAAGAACGGATCTTCCAATAGTGCCATCATGGAGTGGAATTGATAAGCACTATGTTTGCCATTGTATTGTCTTTCTTTACCAATGGTGCTTGGTATTGAACTTGTAGACTTGAATAGACACTGAGAAAAGTAGTTCGACGGAAACCAATACGACCATGAAAGATCATCAATGAAGAACCATCACAACTTGCTTTAGCTCCAACTATTCTAATCATTCAACAAATCAATAAAGTGCTACACAAATAAGGTCTCCACCACAAAACTTGAACGGGTTTACAATAGATCGGGCAAAGAAAAGCACGAAGATATGAGCCTAAGTTTGATCTTTTCCATCAGGTCATCCCCATTCCTTAGGTTGTATTAGGTCTCCCCTGGATGAATTAACCTATTAATCTATCTCCTTGGGTAAATTAGACTTACCGGACTTATGACAGGTTCTGAAGAGAAGTAGAGAACAACAGCCACGAAGCAGAGGGCGATGGAAAGACCAAGGAAAGCAGGGGCACGGCTACTTTCCTCATCATCAGAAGTTGTTCTACTTGTATCTTTCTTCTTCTTTTTATCCGGCTCTCCTTGTGAAGAAGAAACGCCGTCAGTTGTGGGAGAAGAGGAGGAAGAAGCAGGAGCAGGTACGGTGTCTGCTGATCGGCGATGGCGAAGACTGTCATCTGCTGCTGCTGCTGCTGCCATATAGCTGCTCCTCGCAACTGGGAGGAAAGCGACGAGCACAAAATAATAATAATAATAAAAAGGAATCCCAGCAGCAGAGCTCTCCTCCAAAAAAACCAGAAACAAAAAAAGAAAGCAAGGCTACGCACGCACATACGATCAACATACCAAATACTTTACATACGCTACGCTACGCTCGTGTCTATCTATACTTTCTTTACATATGTACATTACGCTACGCTCGTGTCTATTTGGTACCAAATCATAAAAAAAGGCCTTCCTGGCATATTGGAATCGCGGCCCGTGCGATCTGCACCGTCACATCTTTATTTAAAAAAGCGCTCGAGTATCCAATAGCCCCACTCTAACAGCCTTTGTCACTAATAGCCAGACTCTCTGAATGCAATAGCCCGACCGACTCAAATCAATAGAGTGACCAACTAACTTAGGGAAGTAGCCCAACTCAAATCAATAGCTTGATCGACTCAGGACAGTAGCCTGACTCAAATATCAATAGCTTGATCGAGTATACAATACCCCCACTCTAACAACCTTTGTCACTAATAGCTCGACTCTCTAAATGCAGTGGCCCGACTCAAATCAATAGTGTGACCAACGTAGGGAAGTAGCCCGGCCCAAATCAATAGTTTGACCAACTCAGGACAATATCTAACCCAAATATCAATAGCCCGATCGAGTTATTGCCCCGAGTTTTAGATATATCAAATTTCCACCATTAAAAGTTTGGGGAGTTGCCAATAGGTTCTTGTGAAATGTCGAGCATCACTCCTCTTTTCGCACTGCTTCCGACTTATGGATCTCGTGCCTACCTCATTGGTTGATTTCAATGCGCCTAGATTGTACACCTTTTTCCCGAAATTTGTCAATTGTTGCATACAATCCTCAACGACATCCATTTCGAAAGGATCCTAACCAATGCTTGAGCTAATGAATAGCTTTCTCGATCATTTGTATTTAAGGCTTTCATGATTCCACCTCGGATGGTTCTTGGTTCTACATTCACCTCCACTTGTTGGTTCTACTTTTGTCTCCACATCCGTTTCTATGATATCATCCATTCACATTTAACATTATCTATAAATGGTAATGACCCACATAGGGATGGCATATGCCTCTCAATGATCATCCAAATTCCGACTAAATGCTTACCTTTACTTGCAAGGTCTTGGTAATCATAAAAAAAGCATTGGAGCACATAATACCATAAGAGTGGGAGTGGTCATGCTCAATATTCTAAATCAATATCGGGCCATAAACTTACAATATGCATTGTGTTGGTATTAGTCACATACCTTTTGAGTATCCTCTCAACCTCTTCAAGTATTAACCTTTGATCCCTACAAATTGCATGGGCCGCAAATCTACCACTCTCACATATTTATTTTTAGTGCATGTACCATTCTATGATGGTTCCTTTGTGCAAGTGTTGGTTTCACTGTCCCAAATTAAGACACGCACAAGATCGGTAATAGACCGGTATATTCTTCCTCTCAAGATAATGTACTTGATAAACTATTAATGTCTCTTCACAATATTCGTAGTGTCAACATGTCCATAGTTGAATAATCTTCCAAACTTTGGCCATCAATTCCTCTAAACACAAGTAATGTGTAGTTGAATAATCCTCCAAACTTGGGCCATAGATTCCTCTAAACACAAGTAATGTGACACTAACTATGGGTCCAGTTTTGGCTCAAATTGAACTAAACCGTTAAGCCATGGTTTAAGATTTATCATTACAAAATAATAAAATGGTTTGGTTTGGTTTTAGCTTAGGTTGGTTCTAAAACTCAAGTTTATGAATTTACATATAAGTTTAAGTGGTTTGGTTTAAAGGTTTATGGATTTTTTGTTAACTTTTTTTTCTCCTTAATTGTTTAATTGATTTAATTGATTTAACTTAAATACTTATTTAATTTAATGTATTTTTATTTATTTATTTTTTAAAATTAGATTGGACTTAAATGGTCAAGTTTAAATTTTTTATTAAAATGGTTTGGTCTGGTTTTGTTAGGATTTCGGTCCCTCCGGACGGGATGATGAAGGCCCGATGAGAACCGGATGTTGAAGGCCCGGTGAGAACCTCTCACCGGATGAAGGGACATATATGTAAATATGTTCCAGAGAGCCCACAGGGGCTATATTTGTAAATAGCTCGAAAGTCATATTAGTATAAATATGACCTAGGGCAAACAGTATTGGTGTGTTGTCATTATTTTGTATAGAGTTATTGAGTGTAACTGTTATACAGAGCGTAGTAGAGGGAAAGAGAGAGAGATAGAGAGAGTGAGAGAGAGAGAGAGTTAGAGACAGAGAGAGTGTGAGACAGAGTGAGTCTCTGTTGTAACTGCCGCCATGCAAGGATTGTGAGCATGAGGTCGTTGCCTCCATGTTTACCTGTTGTATTCCTCTTGACATAGTGATAGTTGGAGTTTGCGAACTCCCGTGGTTTTCACCATTTAGGGTTTTCCACATTAACATCCTGTGCATTCTCTTCTGTTTGTGTACTTACTTCCATTTCTCACCCTTTTTGTGTTTGATTATCATTTAGTGTTGAGAGACAAGCTCAACATCGGCCGGATCGGCTAAAGAAGCCGAGGACCGGATCGGTTGGGACCGATCGGTTAGGCCGAGTGCGTAAACCGGGAGACCGTTAGGAAAGATATTCCGTGAGGAATATATTTGGGAGTTAGTGTAGGAGCTCTTAAAGAGCATTGAAGTACGGTCAGTACTTCAGTCAGTCCTTCTAGGACTTGTATAAAAGTGTTCATGGAACACACATATGTATATAGTAGTGAATTGAGATCTTTTGTTAAGATTGTTCTTGTATTTTCTCTCTCTCACTCTCTCTGTCTCTCCCGCGTATACTGCATAAGCTCAAGCTCTCCATTAAACCTGAGTTTTCTTCCTTTTGTTCGGTCTTCATACTTGCTTCTGCACGTTACTTTTTACATGGTATCAGAGCGCGAGGGTTGAGAACCTCTCTGCAGCCAACACAGCTTGACGAAGAAGAACAAGAAGAACGATGGATAGAGGCATGGCGAGCTCGCTTCCAACAGAGAAGCTCGACAGAACGAACTACGCGTCTTGGTCCTACAAGATGCACCAGTACCTGCTCGGGCACGGCTACTGGAGTTATGTCGAAGGAGCTAATGACGCGACACCCGAATCGACACACAGAGACTTCCCGTCGTGGGAGCAATCAGCGAGCAGGGTATTATACTGCTTTGCGTCGTGTGTGGGCGAACAACTATTGAGCTATGTTCAGGATGCAAAGATGCCGAAGGGTGCGTGGGAAAATCTAAAGAAGATCTTCGCCGCGAGCACCACAGCCAGGAAGCTTCAGCTCCGACAGGAGTTGAGCAACCTACGACAACGCGACTTGTCGGTGGCGGACTATACCTCGAAGATCAAGGATATCTGCGACTCCCTCGCCTCCATAGAGGTGAACATCGAGGAGAGCGAGATGGTCCAGATCTGTCTCGGAGGTTTGGCGTCGAAGTTCGGAGCGTTCCGAACGGCTGTGTGTACTTGGGAGAATACGCCATCCTTTTTTGACTTACAGTCAATGCTCCTGGTAGAGGAGAACCACGCGGGTGCGTCTACAAGCACGCATACCAACAGGAGAATGTTGTACACGGAGGGAGTTAGGCCACGTGGACGTGGAGGACGAGGCAAGTTGGCGCGCAATGGAGGCGGCCGACGAGATCAAGGAAGAAGGCACCGAAGTGATGCCGACAGCAACTCCGGACCCTCCGGAAACAGGGGGAGTCGAAGCGATGAGAACCGGCAAGGGAAGGCCATCGCGGAGTGCTGGTACTGTGGCAAGAAAGGCCATAGGGAAACTGAGTGTTGGAAGAAGCGCGCCGATTCATAGAGAACCGGTTCCGGAAACGGCTCCGGACATACCGACAAGGGAAATCAGCAGCGATCGCACTACGCCGAAGACTCCGGGAGAGCCGGAGAAGGGTCTGCCTTCGTGACGAGACACGAAGCAAACTCAATGAAACAGACCACCCCGAGATCGGACGAGGTGTGGTACGTAGATTCCGGCGCGTCAAACCACATGATGAGCCATAAGGAGTGGTTCTCGTACCTTGAAAAACCGATACAACCTGGAGTAGTCGCAACTAGAGACGACACTCTGTATCCAATCGTGAATGTCGGAGAAGTTCCCCTTAGCCATGTCGAGCAGAAAGGGAAACTCATGAACGTGTTGCACGTTCCGACAATCACGAAGAACTTGGTCTCGGTCGGATAGATCGTCGACCAAGGGATGGAGGTTCGGTTTACACACCTCGGGTGCTTCATTGAGGAAGAAGGCCGTGTGATTGCGCAAGGGCGCAGAGACGGGAGGATGTTCATCCTCGACTCCACTGACGGCGGCACCGCAATGTTCGCGAAGGGACAAAAATCCAAGTCGGACATCGACTTGTGGCACAAGCGGATAGGCCATGTCAACTACCAGCGGCTTCAAGATCTGCAAACGAAACAGGTAGTGTTTGGGTTGCCCAAATTTAGTGGCCGAAAGGCACAAATTTGTGAAGCCTGCCAGCTCGGGAAGCAACACTGACTTCCCTTCCCCAACGAGCGAAACCGGAGCCGGAACAAGCTCAACCTTATACACTCCAATGTATGGGGGCCGACACAAAACGTTAGTCTTGGCGGGAGCCGATATTTTTTCTCCTTCATCGATGACCACACGCAGCACACGTGGATCTACCTCATTGAGAGGAAGAGCGAAGTCTTCGACTGTTTCCGGGACCTCAAAGGGTTCGTGGAAACGGAAACGGGACGGAAGATCAAGTGCCTGCGGTCGGATGGCGGGAAAGAGTACTTTTTTGGTCAATTCAACGGTTATCTACAACAAATGGGAATTCGGCGCGAATTCAATTGTAGATACACGCCGGAGCATAACGGCGTGGCCGAGAGGAAGAATCGGTCAGTTGTGGAAGCGGCACGGGCAATGTTGGAAGAGAAGAGCTTGCCCAAGTTCTACTGGGCCGAGGCGGTAAGGACCGCGGTATACATCCAGAACCGGATCAGAGACAAAGTGTCGGCGCACGAGTTGTATTTCGGAACGAAGCCGAACTTGCAACACTTGAGGGTGTTCGGTAGCATTGCGTATGTGCATGTACCGAAGGAGAAAAGGAGGAAGCTGGACGCAAAGGCCGAGAAATGCATCTTGGTCGGTTACTCGGACGAGCAGAAGGGTTATAAGTGCTATAACCCTTGCACCAAACAAGCGCGTGTTAGCCGCGACGTTGTGGTTGACGAGTCCGCGTCCTGGTACCAGCCCCCGACTCCGAACCCCGGCTCCAATCCGTGTTCTGACGATGAGGTCAGCGAGGCCGAGATGCCTCCGGATGAGCCCAAAATCGAGACCCACGAAGAGAGTCCGATTTCACTCCGCTTAAGTGGACCGATTGGACGACTGAGTCAGTACGATCAGTCCGATGAAGAGCCGGCGAGTAGTGGAGACTCGGCCGTTTATTCCCCGCACAAGAAGCCGAGGAGACGGCTTACGCGCAAAGAGAAAGGGAAGAAGAAGGTGTCGGATTCCGGCACGGATAAGAACGAGTCCGACTCCGAGGGAACTGGTGACGGGTCTTTAAAGGTGAAGACCGCGTCGACTGAGAAGGCCTCGACATCGGCTAATGTGAGACTACGTCGATCTACCCGCTAGAAGAATCCTGTTTTGCGGTTCGGATACAACGAGTACATGGCGCATCATTATGCGTACATGACTCGTGTAGCAGAAGTGCATGAGCCGGAGAGCTACGCAAAAGCGGCTAAAGACGCGATTTGGCGTGCCGCGATGGAAGAAGAGATGCACGCATTGGCGGAGAACGAGACCTGGGACCTGGTTGACACACCAAAAGGGGTAAAACCGATCGGGTGTAGGTGGGTGTACAAGGTCAAGTACAACACCGATGGCTCGGTCAACCGGTACAAGGCTTGGCTAGTGGCAAAGGGCTACGCGCAGAAACACAGCATCGACTACGATGAGACGTTTGCGTCGGTCGCTAAAATGACGACCGTCCGTGTTTTGCTCGTAGTAGCTGCGGTGAAGGGGTGGCACTTACATCAGATGGATGTAAAGAATGTGTTCCTACAAGGTGACCTTGAGAAACAGGTGTACATGGTACAACCCCCCGGATTTCACTCTAGAACGAACTCCTCGGCAATATGCCGATTCGCGTTCCAGGCAAGCGGCAAGCTCCGCGTGCCTGGAACGCGAAGATTACGCAACAACTGCGTCGGATGGGCTTCATCACGTCAAAATCGGACTCTTCCCTGTTCATCCGGAAAGGTCGACTCGGACCGGTTAGTATTTTACTATATGTTGATGACTTGGTCATCACTGGCGCCGACCTAGGTGAAATCGACCGCGTGAAGCTCCAGCTTGCGGCATCGTTCGACATGAAGGATCTGGGGGACCTTCATTACTTCCTCGGGATCGAAGTGATCCCTACCCCCGAAGGCATATTGATCAGCCAACATCATTACGTGCTGAGTATGCTCTTCAAATTCAGGATGGCCGACTGTAAGTCCGTCTCGACTCCTCTGGACAGAACCATGAAGCTTTGTCCCGATATCGGAAAGGTATGCAGCCCGACGAGTTTCCGACAAATTGTCGAAAGCCTCATATACTTGACCATCACCCGACCCGACCTCAATTATCCGGTCGGAGTGATAAGTCAGTTCATGGTGCGACCTACCGAGGAGCACCGCCAGTGTGTGCAACACATACTTCGGTATGTCAATGGCACTAAGGACCGGGGACTGCTATATCGGACCGGTGCAGCCGCGCAGTTAGTCGGCTACACCGATGCTAATTGGGCTGGCAACGCCGCCGATCGCCGATCCATGTCTGGATACGCGTTCTCCCTCGGGAGTGTCACGATCGCGTGGAGCAGTAAGAAGCAACCGACAGTTGCACTGTCGAGCACCGAAGCTGAGTACTGAGGAGCGGCTGTCGCGACATGCGAAGCCATATGGTTGAAGCGGCTACTTAAGGATCTGCAGGTGGAGGTGTCCGATCCAACGACGATCTACTACGACAACATCAGCAGCATCCAACTCGCGAAAAACCCCGTTTTCCACGCACGGACCAAGCACATTGAGGTGCACTACCATTTCGTTCGTGAGCGTGTCCTTTCCGGTGAAGTCGAACTTCAGTACGTTCCAACGGATCGGCAGACTGCCGACATCTTCACCAAGCCTCTTGGTCTGGACAAGTTGCGGCAATTCTCAGGTGCGCTCGGATTGCGTCACCTCGACGTGCCGAACTTGAGGGGGAGAACAGTCCCGAATGACCAAGCAAGGTAGCAGGAAAGGAGCGGAGACCGAGACACCGAGTCGGTTGACTCGGTTGTCGAGTTCGACTTCAGATCGGCTGAAGAAGCCGAGGGCGGACCCGGGGAAAAGTCCAGAAACGGACAGAAGGGGAGCGACCGAAGGAGAGAGCCGAAGCCAACCACGCATGGGGAAGATGACGCCACCGAGGGCGAGAAGACCGAAGACGAGTTGGAGACAGCCAACTCGGACGAGAGCAAAAACCGATCGGAGGTAGTCGAGTCAGTTCAGATGTTTGATTCAGATACGCTAAATCAACCGAGGCCCAAGCGGAAGAAAAGGCAATAGGAGAAGCGTCAACACCGCAACAACAAAAGAGCTGATAAGGGCCACATGAGCAGACAAGCCAACCGGAAGGGTCGAAGCGCGCGGAGTCAAACAGGCCGTGGAGCACGAGCGAGGCGTGAAGCCAGGAGGAACCGGAGCTATGAGCCCGAAGATCCCGAAGAGCCTCAAGTTGAGCTTGAGGGGGAGTGTTGAGAGACAAGCTCAACATCGGCCGGATCGACTGAAGAAGCCGAGGACTGGATCGGTTGGGACCAATCGGTTAGGCCGAGTGCGTAAACTGAGAGGCCGTTAGGAAAGATATTCCGTGAGGAATATATTTGGGAGTTAGTGTAGGAGCTCTTAAAGAGCATTGAAGTACGGTCAGTCCTTCTAGGACTTGTATAAAAGTGTTCATGGAACACACATATGTATATAGTAGTGAATTGAGATCTTTTGTTAAGATTGTTCTTGTATTTTCTCTCTCTCACTCTCTCTGTCTCTCCCGCGTATATTGCGTAAGCTCAAGCTCTCCATTAAACCTGAGTTTTCTTCCTTCTGTTCGGTCTTCATACTTGCTTCCGCACGTTACTTTTTACATTTAGTGATTGAAGACTCGGCTGTGGCCGAGCACTATTCCGCATATTCTTTACAAACTGGTATCAAAGCAGGTAACACAGAAATGGAAAAACCGTTCGGCGGCATATTCAAGCTCACTGGCTCCAACTACTCAGTGTGGAAGTCGAAGATGAGGGACATGCTCGTGGTCAAAGATCTTTGGTTACCGGTTCAGTTCGGGGACAAGAGACCGGATGAGATCGATGCCACGATATGGGAGGTGATGCACATGAAGACAACAACGTACATACGGTGCTTCATCGACATGGGCTTGTACAACAACTTTAATGAGGAGAGCAAGGCTCATGAGATCTGGGAGAAGATCGGCATTATGTTTCAAAACAAAAATGATGTTAATCGGGTTTCGGTATTTTGGAAGCTAGTGAGGCTCCAATACCAAGACGTCTCCAGTATGGCGGAGCACATGAATGCCTTCCAGGGGCTGATTCACCAGGCAACCTCGTTGGAAGTACCTCTCGCCGATGAGGTACTTGCTCTACTCCTGCTCGGTTCCCTCCCAGATAGCTGGGAGACGTTAGTTGTCACTTTGGGCAACGCCGGGCCGGAAGGAAAATAACTATCCCTAGCAAGAGTCAAGTCGAGCTTGCTAGATGAGGAGGCACGTCAGAAAGACAAGGAGGTGATCTCCGACGCCAAAGCCCTCCTTACCGAATCGGAACGCGGAAAACAAAGGAATCGGAGTCCTTAGAACCGGGAAAAGTCGGGGACACGGTCAAAGTCAAGGGGGAGGCCCACTTGCTTCTACTGCGGCAAGCCGGTGCACTTCCAGAAGAACTATCGGCATTTTCGAAAAGACAAGGGAATCGACAGTACTGATTCGAAGAAGTCACCAGACCGAAACGGTTCGGATCGGCGAGGACCGGACCGGAAGGGAACGATGACAATCGCAGCAAATGAAGAGGAGTTGATGCTCATCGCCGAGGAGAGTGAGTTGAACCTTGCCGTCGACGAGACAACGTGGGTTGTCGACTCCGAAGCGTCGTTCCACCTTACCTTGGACCGGAAATGCTTCTCATCCTACACAACCGGTGAGCATGGGTGTGTCCGAATGGGGAATGAAGGGATTTGCCGAATTATCGACATAGGAGATGTGTTGTTGACGACGTGAACCGGATGCAAGCTGCTGCTGAAGGATGTCCGACACATTCCAGAGGTTCGTTTGAACCTGATATCAGCTGGTCGGCTAGATGATGAAGGCTACACGGGTAGCATCCGGATGGTGTCATGAAGTTCAGCAAGGGGAGCCTGATAGTGGCTTGGGTCCGAAAAGTCAACACACTGTACCTAATGAATGCCCGGTTATGCCGGGATGAAGTGAACGTTGCGTCCGACATTGCCGGTGAGCTATGGTACAAAAGATTGTGTCACATGAGTGAGAAGGAGATGAAGAGGCTTGCCGATGACAACCTCATTCCAGTGAAGGACGTGCATCTTGAGAGGTGCACCGACTGCCTTGCCGGTAAGCAAAACCGTACCTCCTTCTGATCAAGGCCACCGATGAAACGTAATGCATCACTGGAGTTGGTGCATACCGATGTGTGTCAAGTGGACACGAAGTCACATGCCGGATCGCAGTACTTCGTGACGTTCATAGATGACCACAACCGGAAGCTGTGGGTCACACCGTTGAAGACAAATGATCAGGTGTTATCTGTCTTCAAGGAGCTCCACGCAAGAGTGGAAAGAGAAACTGGCCGAAAGCTGAAGGCAGTTCGAGGAGTACTACCGCTAGAAGGGAATCCGGCTCAAATTTACCGTGCCGAAGACGCCGAAACTAAACGGGTTCGCCGAGAGGATGAACCGGACCATAATGGAGAGAGTCCGGAGTATGTTGGCACATGCAAGGTTACCCAAGACGTTTTGGGTTGAGGCGTTGGTGACAACGACGTACGTGATAAACAGATCACCCTCAGTGCCCTTGGACGGAGACACGTCGCAGAGAGTGTGGACCGGTAAGGAAGTGTCTTACTAGCATTTGAAGGTGTTTGGGTGTCTCGCTTACGTGCATGTTGCAAAGGACCGGAAAGCAAAGTTGGATCCAAAGTCTCGACCTTGCATATTCCTTGGATACGGCGATGATGAGCTCGGCTACAGAGTGTGGGATCCGGTTGACAAGTAGGTTTTCCGGAGTCAAGATATTATCTTCATGGAGGACAAGACCCTTGCCGACTGGGAGTCGGAGAAGAAGATAATCAACTCTGAGTCGACCGGTAAGGATCGGTTCGATGAGATTCGGACCTACCCGGCTAAGAGCCGGTTGACACTCGAAGAACCGGCCGATTACGGTGAGGATACCGAACCAGCAGAAGAAGAAGAAGAAGAAGAAGAAGCAGAAACCGGAACCGGCCAAGACCCCGAATCGGATTCGAATGAAGAACAAACAGAGGAGCTGGTTGCCGAAAGCCAAAGATGGAGATATCCTCTCAGAGAGAGAAGGCCCCCAAGGAGATTTCCGGATGAAGAGCGCGTGCTGCTAACCGATGAGGGGGAGCCGGAAAGCTTCGAAGAAGCAAAGGAGGACACCCACAACCGCAAGTGGTTGAGTGCCATGCAGGACAAGATGGATTCCCTGCATGAGAACCACACATATGAACTGGTGGAGTTGCCGAAAGGAAAGCGGGCACTCCGGAACAAGTGGGTGTACAAGTTGAAACCGGGAGATGCCGACAACCCCCCAAGATACAAAGCTAGGATCGTGGTGAAGGGGTTCCAGCAGAAGAAGGGAGTGGACTTTGATGAGATATTTGCCCTGGTAGTAAAGATGACTTCCATCCGGACGGTGCTGAGCATAGCGGCAAGCATGGACCTCGAGGTAGAGCAGTTAGACGTGAAGACAACATTCCTCCATGATGACCTCAAAGAGGAGATCTACATGCAACAACCGTAGGGATTTGTGAAGAAAGGGAAGGAGCACCTGGTTTGCTAGTTGAAGAAGAGTCTCTATGGTTTGAAGCAGGCTCCCCGGCAATGGTACCGGAAGTTCGACTCCTTCATGACCGATCAAGGGTACCACAAGACGCAGGCCGATCACTACGTATTTATGAAGAAGTTCGAAGGTGGAGACTCCTTGATACTCCTCTTGTACATGGGCGACATATTGATCGTCGGACGAGACCAAGTCAAGATACGGATGTTGAAGAAGGCTCTGAAACAAACCTTCTCAATGAAAGACTTGGGTCTGGCAAGACAGATACTGGGGATGCATATCATCCAGGACCAGTCGAAGAAGCTATTGTGGCTATCACAGGAAAAGTACGTGACAAAGGTGCTTCAACGGTTCAACATGTCGGACGTGAAACCAGTTAGATCGACACTTCCGGAAAACTGCAAGCTATCCGGTAAGCAAAGCCCGAAGACGAAGGCAGAGAAGGCGGATAGGATGAAGATACCATATGCCTCTGCCGTCAGGAGCTTAATGTACGCAATGGTGTGTACCCGACCGGATATCCGATACGCAGTCGGAGTGGTGAGCCGGTTTATGAGCAATCCCGGCAAGGAGCACTGGAATGCAGTAAAATGGATACTTCGGTACTTGAAAGGCACCTCAAGTATGTGCCTTCGATTCGGCTCCGGTAAACCCCAACTTGATGGTTTCATCGATTTGGATATGTCGGCTGATGTAGATACTAGCCAATCAACATCGGGATATGTTATGGCATATGTAGGGGGAGCAGTTTCGTGGCAATCGAGGTTGTAGAAGACGGTTGCGTTGTCAACCACAGAGGCGGAGTACATGGCGGATGTGGAAGCCAACAAGGAAATACTATGGATGAAGGACTTCATCGAAGAGCTAGAGATCCGGCAAGAGGAATACCGGCTCTATTGCGACAGTCAAAGTGCCATCCACCTTGCGAAGAATGCAGCGTATCATTCCAGGACGAAGCACATCCAGCGAAGGTACCACTGGATCCGGGAGCGAGTGGAAGAGCGAGAGTTCGTGCTGACGAAGATCCACACGGAGGAGAACGGGTCAGATATGTTGACCAAAGTGCTGACACTCGACAAACTAGACGCATGCCGGAATCGGATTGGATTGATGAGGCATCCCATGCCGAAGTGAAGGGGGAGTTTGTTAGGATTTCGGTTCCTCCGAATGGGATGATGAAGGCCCGATGAGAACCGAATGTTGAAGGCCCGGTGAGAACCTCTCACCGGATGAAGGGACATATATGTAAATATGTTCCAGAGAGCCCACATGGACTATATTTGTAAATAGCTCGAAAGTCATATTAGTATAAATATAACCTAAGGCAAACAGTATCGGTGTGTTGTCATTATTTTATATAGAGTTATTGAGTGTAACTGTTGTACAGAGTGAAGCTGAGGGAAAGAGAGAGAGAGAGAGAGAGAGAGAGAGAGAGAGAGTCTATGTTGTAACTGCCGCCAGGCAAAGATTGTGAGCATGAGGTCGTTGCCTCCGTGTTTACCTATTGTATTCCTCTTGATATAGTGATAGTTGGAGTTTGTGAACTCCCTTGGTTTTTCCCATTTAGGGTTTTCCACGTTAACATCCTGTGCATTCTCTTAAGTTTGCGTACTTACTTCCATTTCTCACCCTTTCTGTGTTTGATTATCATTGAGTGATTGAAGACTCAGTTGTGGCCGAGCACTATTCTGCATATTCTTTGCAGGTTTCAATTTTTCATTGAACAAATTTGGTTTAAATGGTCTCATTTACCATTTCTTAATTGGTTTGAGAGGTCATCAACGGTTTTATTTTGTTTTTGTTTTATATAAATGGTTTGATTCAGTTTGGTTCGGTTTCAAGGTAAAGAAATCAAACTGAATCAGGCTCATAGTTATGCCACACCATTCTCCTTCTACATATTGTCAAACATCGGGTTTGTCCACATACTCTACCTTTAACTCCTCACACATAACATTGAAGACAGATTCCGTAATGCAATCCATGAGTTGGCACATTCATTGATAAAGGTGATTTCTTTTTGCAACACTTACCTTCGGCAACATGTTGTCCACCCATGATTTTTTAGCGTGGAACTAGCACAACAAAAGACAACATTGTGTTTGTGAGCATTGTCCATTTGCAACAATCCAACATTGAGGTCTTGAGCAACCACAATAGATATGACATTATATGATGTCCAAATTTTATCAAAGACTATTGCATTTGGCCGCACCATGGGCATCCTTGCAAATATGACTACTTACCAAATTTGGAGATCCCAATCCTTGAATGAACGCCTCCACTAGCATTTGAATAGTCTACATCACGTAATAGCCACAAAGGGTCCCATTGGGTTGTGTTGGGATTTGGTGTTTGTGATTTTTCCCCCTACTTAGGATGCAATGTTCTCCAAGCATGCTACATTTCTTCTGTACAGTTGGATCTACCAAAGTCTTCAAGGCTCAGGTCGTCGAATTATTCAATGGATTGCAAAAGACTATAGGACCAATCACCTTCTAAACATCCACGCCAATTGAATTGTTGTGCATCTTTTTTCCAAATCAACCAATGGCCTGATTGAAAATATGGGTGTGAAAACATAAATCCCGCTCTTGCACGTGACCAAGGATGTCATCCACCTTGTTGCTTTGTTTGGAAAGTTGGACCCAAAGTGGATCTACAATCCCAATACCTATTAAGAACCTCTTGGGGTTGGGAATATTCCATCCACATGCTGATGAGGCTCATCATCCAAGTGGATGCCATCTCCCTCACCTTGCATAATGATCACAAATCATGATCAACCACGAACACCAATAGATCCAATCTTTGACATGCAAAGTTGGAACTTGTTTTTTATGCCAGAATTAGCATATAGATCACAAACCATTAACACTTTCCGTACTTTGTGTACAAAATGAACAAATAAACAAGGCATACATGGCTAACTTACTACCAATTGTCATGTTTTATGGTTTTGTGGTTTTCCCAAATACAATGTGGATAGTTCCAACATCTCGTGCTTCATATGAATCTAATGTAATCTCCTCACATAGGGTTGAGTCCACCTCTTTCCATTGGACTTGGATTTTGGCCCTTCTCAATTTAATTGGTGTCGATTCAAACAGTTGAGTGAGTTCCATCATCGTCGAATTTCGCAAGCTTGTGGGCCTTACACTAAAATTACGAAGATATGGGCCTCCATGAAAATTTGGGCCACCAAAACTTTTAGTCACAAAAATATCCAATATGTGTTTTGAACATATTAGAAACTTCAAATTATACAAATTTCTAGCCACAAAAAATTTAAAATATTATCGGCTAGAGACCTCTTGGGATTGCGTATATTCCATCATATGCTGAAGAGGCTCATCATCTAGGTGGATGCCATCTCCCCCGCTTTGTATAATGATCACAAATCATGATCAAGCATGTAGACCAACAGATTCAATCTTCGACATGCAAGTTGGAACCTGTTTTTTAGGCCAAAATTACAAGTATCACAAATGGTTAACACTTGCAATATTTAGTGTACCAAATGAACAAACCCAAAACACTTTGGCATACATGGCTAACTTATTACCACTTGTCATGTTTTGTGATCTTGTGGCTTTCTTAATCCAATGTGAACAATTCCAACATCTTGTGCTTCCTCATTTGAATAAGATGGAATCTCCTCACATAGGGTTGAGTCCATCTCATTCCATCGGACTTGTATTTTGGCCCTTCTCGTTGACTTGTTGTGGATTCAAATGGTGGTCTCTATTTGTTAAGAATTAGGTAAGTAATTAAGCAAGGGTTAATTAGTACCTAATTATGTGATTAGTTGATAAGCGCAAGATTAAGTGATATGTGTGTGAGAGGAAGAGAGAGGAAGTTAACACTTATGAACAACACAAGATGGGGGATGAGTAACTATATTAAATTAGCATTATCATCATCAAATACAAAAATACCCACAATGAGGTATATATACATCTCATGTTCAAAGGTGCACATGTGTGAGTAGAATATAGGTAATAAGGTGTAAGTCCTATATTAAATGTACTTAGGAGTGGAGGATCTAGAATATCCCACTTAAGTACAAGGTCGAATTTAAGGTATTATAATCAACACTTCTAACTAGATTCTATCTAGGTAACTACGAAGTTACATGGTTGACTAACTAACTAAACTAAGTTGAGCTTGATCTCTCAACACGCCCCCTCAAGCTCAAGTGTGAGGCGTCCGACATCTGCTTTGGCTTTTGTCGGCTTCATGTGCTTCCGTCCGATCTTCGACTTTCTTCACCGTGGCAATCTCGGTTCCTCCCCCTCAAGCCGGTGACGAAGGCTTGTAGTGTGTGGGCGAAGGTCAACTACTTCCACCCATCGTGGGTTATGAGCCGCTTCGGTGGAGCTCTTGGGCTCTTGTTCGGTTGCTACCTTCATCGCGAAGGCGTAATGATGGGCCATGTACTCATTGTAGCCATGCCAAGTGACGGGGTTCTTAGCTCTAGATGAGCATTGAAGTTTTTCGCTCGCCGATGTGAGTTCCTTCTTTACTCCGGGTGTCCGCATGATGGGTACACCGAGCTCACTGTCTAGTGAGGGAGCCAATCCATCCGAATCATTGTCGTCGAGGTGGTCGACTTCGTATTCGGGCATCTTACCTTTGCATTTGTCCAAGTTCGTACTTGGCCGCGACGTGCTTCGGTTGCGTAGGGGCTCTTGTGGCCCACTAGGCTTTGCCGTAATCGAACTTTCTTCGAACATGTGTTCGAAGCGATCTCCATCTTCTACCTCTTGTTCGGCGGATTCTAGGTCGAGCGGAGTCAAAGTCGAAGTTGTTTCTGGTGCATACCAGGATGCGGACTCGTCAAAGACTACGTCTCGACTTACCCGAACCGCTTGGGTAGAAGGGTTGTAGCACTTGTATGCCTTCTTCTCGAACGAGTATCCTATGAGGATACATTCCTCCGACTTCGCGTCGGGCTTCTGTCGTTGTTCGTTCGGGATGCATACATTCACAATGCTTCCGAACACCTTGAGGTGCGACAGGATCTGCTTCCTTCCGACGAGTAGCTCGTATGGAGTTAGCTCATGGACTCCATTGGTGGTGCACCGGTTCATGAGATAGACGGCCGTGGATGCAGCTTCGACCCAATAGAGGTACGACATGTGCTTCTCATGCATCATGGCGCGTGCTACCTCGAGTATTTGCCGAATTTTCCTTTCGACGACTCCATTTTGTTGGGTTGTGTGTCAACATGAGAATTCTCTACGAATGCCTTCACTTTGGAGGTAGGAGGTGAATTCCGATAATTCATCGGAGAAGTACTCCTTTCCTCCATCCGATCTGTTACGGGCATGACCATATAATATCTCGTGGTGAGAATTTACCATAGTATTCTATACACGTGGATAAGTGTGAGGGTTAAACGAGAGTGTAAAGAAGGGGAGGATTACTTTTAAATCCTCGGGATTGAGACAACCCATTAGGCCAAGTGTGAACTTGCCTAGGGGCCTTGGGTATCGCTATAAATAAGAGGCCTAGCTACCCTCATTTGACTATCTGGTTGACTACATCGAGACTTTGTCTTGTGGTGGGTCAACTCTTGTAGCGAGCGCGCCAGCACCAGGTACAACTAAACGCCACAGCGGTGGTATGGGACGCCGATCGAGGCTCGAGTCCGTCTCGATCCCTTCGCTCGGGGGTGGTCGGGTGGATCGACACCCTTCTTTCTCTCTCTCCTTTCTTTCTATCTACCTAGATCTATCCTTATCTAATGCTTACTTTAGTACATGTCTCTAATATTTGGTATCCGAGCCTATGTACTAATCTTTCTTTTGTTGGTCTTATCTTCTCGATGGATGGCAATCGATCGTTGTGCGGTTGGCCTTCATGCAGACAAGGATCAACAAGGAACTTCGGTAATCTTTCTTGTTATTTTTTGTCTATTTTTTCTTCTCCCATCTAATCATGTGTATGGTTAATATGTAGATTATTCTCATTAATTAAATGATGTTGTAGTGGTATTTAATTGGTTATCTAAAACGTTTACATATGTGCACGAGGTCAATACCTTGTTTGACATATAAATAATATGTGATGAGTGTCGTATGCGTACGAGGTTAATACCTCAATTACGTATTACGTTCACGAACATATGTTACGTTTGCGTATGAGGTCAACACCTCGATTTTGTTGTAAATGATATGTGTTTGGTCTCGTATGCGTAAGAGGTCAATACCTCAATTGTGTATTACGTTGAACCCTTATTTTTGGATGTCTCGCGTGCGTAGAGGTATATGCCTCGACTATGTATCTCGATTACGTCATTTTTTGCTATTAAATATAACGATTTCTTTAATATAGGTATATGTGGTCACGTGTATACGTAGTTGATCGTATATATGTGATAATATACATATGTGTATATACGTTCTTACGTGATTTTAAATCGAATGTTTTCCTTTTCGGGGAAAGGTTCTTGGTGGTTGTCCTCACATTTTTGTGAGAATCGTGTTGTCACCATCCTTTTTTTTCAACAATTTTTTATTGTTGAAATCCCCGTTGGTGACTTCGATATTTCGTTACGTAAAGAAACGCCAATAGCCATAATGATGTTGAGTACGTAGGGTTTGACCCACTTCATGTGAGGTCACTCTTATGACACACGTATCCAACATCCCTCCCTCATTACATGGATACGATGCCACCATGAGATCATTCTTACGAGAGGCATTCGTATTGACGTGACCATGTGATGGGCCACCTGGGCCTACTACGAAAAGAGTGCTCATTTGGCTTGACCATTAGGTTGCACTTTGGCGTATGCCATCGTAATTACGAGACTTGAGGTTTGGTAACGTACCAACATAGTTGTAGTAAATGAGGGTGAAATAAGGACTCTTGACATATATGTTTCTTTTAAAAAAACATATATGGGCAAATGCCTCGCATATCTCTTATACGCATGAAATATTAAACATTCAAGAAGAGCAACCTACTTGGTTGGCTCAAGTGTTTAATGCATTTGTTCTCGAAGTCTCGTGTTCAAATATGACCAAGACCATACAACATCGTTGATACATATGACTAGAACACATGTTTAGACTTGAGGTCTAAGTGCACTTTGGGGTCCTCGTAATAGGACTTAAAGAGCCGAAACCACATATGTGGGCACGGAAACATAGTTTATTGTTAACATTTTTTTCGTGTATAAACTATTCATGACGCGAACATACATGGTTGAGCCTCGGGCAGCCACCATGAAAAAATTGATATAGAGATCAGGGAAAGACATTTATTTGTCACCCCCATGGTTTTTAAAATACCTTTGTGTTACCATAGTAACTTGATCTTGAACCTCATCTCATACGTCTAGAGGGGTATTGACGTGAGATCATGATATCGATTCATGTTTGCCCATGATATGTTTACAAACAGGTCCCTCCAGATGAGCCGGATCGGATGGATCTGGAAGGAGTCTAGTCGGATTCGGTATGAACCAACAAGTAGGAACATATTTGTAAATTTTTTCAGACGTGACCATTGAGGTCATATTTGTAAATAGCCTGTAAGTTATATGAGTATAATTATAACTAGGGCAAATAATGTAGTTGTGATTGTTGATGTTGTTGTCATTATTGTTGTACGGAGAGAGAGAGAGAGAGAGAGAGAGAGAGAGAGAGAGAGAGACAAAAAGTTTTTCTGTTGTAACCGCCGGTTGACGAAGATATAGAGCTTGAGGTCGTTGCCTCCAAGTCTCGCATTGTATCCTTCCTCTTAGAGTGATAGTTGGAGTCTGTGGGCTCCCGTGGTTTTTCCCGATTAGTTCCACGTAAAATATTTGGTGATGTCTCACTCTGTGTAAGTGCACTAATCGTCTTATTCCTATTTTCTGTTTTCTTCCGATTGACCGTGCCATATGTATTATACTTTATCTTGAACACCCAACGGCAACCAATTGGCTTCTTCTTGATTTCAAAGGATGGGACTAAATCCCAAGTATCATTGTCAAACAACGCGCGCATCTCCTCCCTCATTGCCTCGATCCACCGGGGATCTTGGGCAGCTTCTTTGTAAGTCTCGGGTTCTTGGTTTGTTGCGACCTTCATCATGAATGCATAGTGGTGGGCCATGTACTCATTGTACCCGAACCTAACTATCGGGCTCTTTTGTCGGTTCGATTGACGGAGTTTTCCTTTGGTCATTTCTGGGGCCCTCTTCATTTCATACTTGATGTGGACTGATCAGGGTGAATGATCTGAGTCTTCACTGGATGTCATGTCCTTGGCCTCTTGCTCAGGCATCTAGCCCTTTTCTTTCTTTCTACGGGTGTAGCACAAAGGTGACAACACATCAGAGGTTTCTTCATGTTGTGCAAGACTCTGATTGTTGGATGACACCTTAGGTCCTGTTAGCTGGAGTGTGGGCTGACTCTCTGCTGGTTCTCCACCCATAATGGTTATTAGAATCTCTTCTTCTTCACTCTGAGAATCTGCTCCAGATCTGCTTGTTTCGAGCATGGTGGGGGTCCCTGATGTTGGGCCATACCATTATGTCACCTCATCAAATACCACATCTCGTCTTACTCGTGACTGTCGAGTGATGGGGTTAAAACACTTGTAACCCTTTTGCTCAAGTGAGTAACCAACGAGGATCATCTTCTCTGATTTTGGGTCAAGCTTTCTCCGCTTCTCATCGGGGACATGCACAAATGCAATACTGCCAAAAACCTTCAAGTGTGAAAGGTCTGGCTTTGTCCCAAAATACTTCTCGTGAGGGGTGATGTCATGGACACCCTCGGTTGTGCACCTATTGATGAGATGCACAACCGTAACTGTTGCCTCTGCCCAATAGATCTTGGGCATGTTCTTCTCATGTAGCATGGCGAGGGCCATCTCAAGAATTGTATGATTCTTCCGCTCAGCAACACCATTTTGTTGTGGTTTGTACGGGCAAGAGAATTCCCAACGAATCCCCTTCTCTTCTAGAAAGGCCTTGAACTCGGTTGAGAAGTATTCTTGGCCACCATCAGACCGTAAGCATCGAATCTTGCGATTCGTCTCATTTTCCACGCAATTCTTTAACTTGAGAAAGTGGGAGAAGACCTCACTTTTCGACTTCATAGGGCATATCCAGGTATGCCGCGAATAGTCGTCAATGAAGGTAATGAAGTGCCTACACCCACCGATTGTCGTTGTCTGAACTGGGCCCCATACATCTGAGTGGATGACTTCCCGCAAGCCTTTACTCACATTTCTTTCACTTAGGAATGGATGCCTATGTTGCTTGCCTAGTTGGCACACCTCACATACATTATCAGGATGTTTCGAAGTAAATTGTGGCAATCCGTGCACAACCCCTTTTGTTTGCATTGATCGGAGTTTACCAAGGTTTACATGGCCAACCCTTTTGTGCCACAACTCAATATCAGACTCCGCCTTGAGTCCCTTTGCATACATTGTTGTGGTCACCTCCGTCGCATCAAGAATAAACATGCGACCTTCTCTTCTTGCATGAGCGATAAGTTGGCCTTTATCCTCGATGAAGCAACCTTCCTAGTTGAATCACACTTGCATTTCTTGTTCGACAATTTGGCCAACCGAGACCAAATTCTTTATGATTGTCGGGACATGCAATACATCCTTCATGTAGCCCTTGTTGTTGTGATTGTTAAGGGCCACATCTCCAATGTGCTCAATCATGTGTGTGGAGTCATCACCAGTTTCCACTACGCGGGTCTCTCGGGTTCCCTCAAATTCATGAACCATTCTTGATGACTTGTCATGTGATTTGAGGCACCTGAGTCCACGAACCATACATCATCAGGTTGGGAAACACTTGTTATCATGCTATTCACCCGGTGTCGCATAACAAACATCGGCGCTTTGTTTTCTAGGTCAGCCATCACACCATAGTTTGTTTGCTGCCAAGGTGAGGCAGCTGAGTCATTCTTCTTCTTCCGACACTCGGCTTCAAAGTGGCCAGGCTTTCCACAATACCAGCACTCGGTTTGCTGGTTTTGCCTGGTTGATGCAGGTTGGTGGAAGCTCCCCTTTCTACCGGAATTCCCTCGGCTGTTTCGAGCTTCTTGCTGCTTGGAATTAAACTGTTGTGGACCTCGTCCACCTCTTCTTTGGCCATTCCTCCCCCGATTTCCACGACCATGATCGTGACCTCGACTGAGATCATCATGTGTATATAGCATTTTCCCATAAGATGTTGTGCTTTTTGACCGTGTATGGTTCTCCTCAACCATTAGCATGGATTGCAAGTCGAAAAAGCTTGGGGGGTTCTCCCTTGTTGTTATGGCAATTTGAAATGAGCCATATTTTTGTGCAAGGCCGCCAAGACAGATATGCACCATCTCGTCATCATCAACTGCGACATTGATGGAGCCAAGTGAATCGCATAAGTCTTTGATCCGGAGGGTATAGTCCGTCACAGACATATCCCCCTACCGAATATTGTTCAACTCCTACCGGAGTTGAAGTTTTCTCGTTGTGGTTGAAGCCACGAAAATCTTCTTCAAGTTTTTCCACGCTTCTATTGGGGCTTTCGCATCTCGAATATAGCTTAACATGTGATCTTGCACACATGTTGCCAAACAATACATTACCCTACTAGCACCTTGTTGCCATGTGGGGTAATTGGGATTTGTAATATCGGGGGTTGTTTCCTAAGCTCCCTCGATATAACTCCAATAGCCTTGCCCAACTAAGTACTGCTGCATCTTATATTCCCAAGATGCGTAGTTGTGCTTGTCCAACTTCTCTGTTGGAAGTGCGCTACCCATCTATGCATTCATTTTTCTGATTTAGCTTGACTCGTATGATCTTGTTAAGGTGAGCCTCTTGCTGTGCAAAACTGCAACGATGATAGCAGGTTTTAAAACAATGTCTCTAGTTGCTCACACAGTTTCAATGGTAGAGCTCAATGAAGGATCTCTAACCCTCACGCTCTGATACCATGTAAAGAATCTAACTCTAGTAGAGTTTAGTATTCAGAAGCGTAGTGTGTGTGTGTGAGAGAGAGAGAGTGAATGTATAAACAAGAGAAGGAATTACAGAGAATAACCAGAAAAATAAGAAAACACACAGTAGGGGGATGACAACTTATGCACTTAAGAGAGCTATATTAATTATCTAAAGATCATCAACTAAACTAAATGGCCAAAGGGGGTTTTATATACAAGTCCTCAAGGGACTGCCCTATTAAATGTGTTGGTGGAATCTAACCAAGATATCCACTTGAGTACAATTTTGTCATAAGAATATCTAATATTCTTTGACCACACTAACACTCGACAACTACACGGATTACATTAAAGTGTGCTATCACACACTAGACAACTACACGGATTACAATAAACTGTGCTCACACACTTTTTCACACATTGTCCTTTTCTTCATAAGCACATGTTCACACAAGTTGAGCTTGATTCTCAACAACTATTTCCGCACATACGGTCATTAGACACATGTATTTGACATGTTTCCAGCTCCAGGCCATTCTTGTATTCTTCTCTATTATAATTGATTACTTTTATCATTGTTGTATCCAGGTGCTCCTTCTATAAGGTGCTTTCTTGTCTTTCTCCAGTCGTGTCCTTATTCCTAACTTGTGTGTGGTGCGGGAAGGTATCATTCTTCCCTTCTCCATTCTACGCTTTTCTTGTTTGGTCCCGTGTGGTCAGCTTCCAGAATCTGGCGACAAGGACAGATCGAATACATGTTGTACGACCCCGTAGGACACTGCAAGCTTAGTAGCCGCTCATTATTAGGCTCCTTGGTCCGAGACCCCGATGGTCTCGCCCGAACCGACCCGCAAGCTGCGGATATTTGTGACAACGTGGCTCAGAGGAACATTGTTGATATGGTCGATGGGGTGAGTTGTGTTGTTACTGATCTCGACATATCATAGCCGCTCCGACTTCTCTAGACTCGAGAACCATTCCTCATGGTTCGTCATATGGTTGGAAGCTTGAGAGTAGACATACCACACATCCTTGGGTTTTGAAGTACTCGCCTCCATCAAGTTGGTTTTTTGCTTCATCACGAATGCAGGGTCCTTTCCAACACACCTTGAATTCTCCACATAGTACGATCTCTGTTGATTTCCCTGTTCAGCTCTGCCTGATTCGGCTTTGTCCAAATTGGCCATCTTCTTCCAGTACTCACTTTCCTTGTGGCCCTTTTTACCACATTACAAGCAATCTGTCAATTTGGCCTGCTACTAGACCCAAATATCCTTGTGTGTCGATTATGGCACTACTTCGTTTTCTCCATGGATGTAACTGTGGTAGTCGTGCCTGAGCAAGTACTGGTGCATCTTGTATTCCCAAGATGCGCAGTTGCTTCTATCCAACTTCTATGTCGAGAGAGCACCACTCATTCCTCTGTCCATGTTTTTGTCTTCTATTGTTTTACTTGGTTTGTGTTAGAAGCTTTGTTGGCTGCAGAGGATTCTTCTAACCCTCGCACTCTAATACCATGTAAAGAAAAAGATGTGGAAGCTCAAAGATAGGCACAATTGAGTCGGACAACACAATATGACAGACAGTTAGGTTACCTAGAGATAGAGATAGAGAGAGAGAGAGAGAGAGAGAGAGAGAGAGAGAGAGAGAGAGAGAGAGAGAAAGAGAGAGCGCAAATATACACAGAATAGTATAGACAACTATCTCAAAAAGAGTCAACACATACAATGTGCTCACAGAGCACCATATATATAAACAATACTAATACAATACCTAAATGCTCATTCATGAACTATGACATCTGACTACCTAAATTATTCCTAAGACTATGCTAAGAAAACTAGGTCCTAACGACTATACATCCTTTCAGCCGATCTTCCCAACCGATTTGGCTATTGGCTTCTTCAACCAATTTACCTTTATGTTGAGCTTGTCTCTCAACACATAACAACATTGATCATGCAAATATAAATATATAAGTATGTTAAATAATTTATAAAGGTAATGTTTATGTTGTTCTTTACATTGTACTACATCATTACTTCTAATAATCCACTACAATTTGGTTTGGTTTGGGAGTCTCTAATTAAAATATTTTTCAAAGCAAACCGTTTAAAAATTTGAAACTTGAATTAAATTGAAACAAAACAAAAAACTGATTAAACAAAATTGTTTAAGGGATTTCTAAACTCAAATTAAAACTATTCAAGATATTTACAAATTGTAAGGCACGGTTTTCAGAATTTTGTGCAAACCAATATTTTGTGTTAACTTTTGTACAATTGTTTAACAATGAGTTTTCCGACCAAAAGTCTCCCACTTATAAACTGCGAAAATAAGAAAATAAGAAATCTCAAATGCTATAACTTACTATGTAGATAGGCTATAGTTCATAACTTTACAAAGTCCATTCATAAATAAATAGATATTTCAAAATTATCCTAACCTAAATTGTTACTATGTTTACCGTTTAACCACAATTTGAAGCCATTTGAATCGTAAACCAAACGTTTAAACTTTTTAGCCGTTTAAACCACAAATTGTTAAGTTGATAAGGTCTCAAACCAAATTGTTTGCAAAATTCTAAACCGAACCAAACTATTTAAACGGTGAAGTCATCAAGCCACAATTTTTGCAATTCAATTTGGTCAAATTGAAATTGTTGGCCATTCCTAGTTACGTACTCGTTTTCCCTCCTTGTAAATCTACATGTTGATTTGATGGTTTATATCTTTTGATCGTGAGCATACTAATTTTATATGGCAAATATAATGAATGTGCAAACATAATATTGTATTAACGATAGATGCAATGTACTTCTTGTCGCTACAAATAGTTGCAAATTGCAATAATACCATGTTGTGTACATCATGAATTTTCAATAATAGTTAGTTTGAGATTATGGAAAACTTAAATTCTCTATAAGTGAAAAACAAAATTGCAATTTAACTTTATTCAACAAACGTAACCTTTCAAACTAGAAGTAATATAAATACCATTCGTAACAATATTCATGTTTGCATTGAGCCCGCCATTCATGTATTTTTTGGCATCATTTACCTATTATTATTGTCTAGACTCTAATCTATCCTAGACTTTGAGAAAAAATGTTATCTTAGAGTCTAAGAAGAAATGTCTTGGACATTGTGTCATACATTATTCCACACTGATTCTTTTGCTTTGTTAAATTTTTATTATTTTAGAGTGTCTAAGGTTAACAATGGCTTGTGTGAATTGATGCTTCGAGTGGGTTGGGTTGGGTTATGAATCAAATTCGTAAAGTCGATCTAACACTCGGGGTTGTGCAAATTAAAAAGAAGTTTCACATTAGTTTGGGGAAAGCAAATTTAAAAGCAATGCGAGTTTTCCTTTCAACTTTTTTCGCATTCTTTTTTCGAAGCTAGTGCGAAGTGAATATTCACATTAAGTTGTGATGCAAGTCAAGCATTGTGTTTGTTGCCTTCATTTCTTTGCTTTCATTGGTGTGTCTGTGATGCTTTTCTTTCCTTCACCAAAGTTAATCTTTGCATTGCGTCTTGGAAAGCTAGCCAATCCGTAAGAGCAATGTGAATCTTTATTTCTCACCTTCCACTTTCTTTCTTTCTTAATGTGACCTTCGGGCATGAGTGATCACGAATAACTTATTTATGTGTTGAATGCAATCCGAAATGTACCAATCAAGACTTAGTTGCATAAATGTGTATATAACTTATAGACTTGAGACAGACCTTTGGGCGCGAGTGATCATGAACAAATTATTTATGCACTGAAAATGCATTCTGAAATGTACTAATCAAGAAGACTTAGATGCACAGATGTGTATATAGCTTATAGACTTAGATGCACAAATGAAGTTCACAAGAACTTGTCACTCATTGTCATTCTGAGTTGTTCGACAACCCTTGGGATGCCTTGACTGGTACCTTCGAAATGCATAATGAATTCCAAGCATTGCGATTTCCTTAATGCTTTGAGCCTCAACACCCCTAACCCTAACAATGGATTGTATGTTTGGGACCCCTTTTTACCGTAGGAAAAACATAGTATGAATTCCAAAACATTTGGAGAATCCTAATCCTAATCCTAACCCCAACCCTAACCTTGAAACCCCTATCCGAACATTTGGACTCGTTTTGTGTGTACACAAAACCTTTAAATCTTAGATCCTACCCAAAGGTCTGGGTTGCTTCATGGGTTTATGCAAAACCCTAAAACATCTGATCCAAGCATTTGAACATCTTCGGATTTACCCTGACACCATAAACCTGTAAACACTTTTGATTTCCTGCAAACCCCAAAACTCAAAACCCAAACCTTATAACTCCTGACCAAACATTTTTTGGATACTCTAGGGTTTACCTTGAAAGAAACCGTAATTGAAGGAGAGTCTGATAGAGAATCATTTCTTTTGAGCATATTGTCATAATTGTTATTTTTGTTGGGAAGAGTGAAAGGCTTTTTTTGCTACCATAATGGGTTCCTCTGAACACAACATTTCAATATACACACACAGACAGAGAGAGCTTCCTCTTTCTTTGCAGGTAAGCCATGTGACCTCTTCATTCATTTATTCATTTGCTTTCCTTTGTCTTTGTTCATCCTTTTTTTGGGAATGATTCTCATTCTGTTTGCAAGGGAAACAGAGTTTTGCAACTTTGTAAGAAGAGAAATGAATGTTTTTCTGACTTTTTTGGGCAACTTGTTCATTCCTTGGAACTCTCAAACCGGATTTTTATTTTTATTTTCATTCAAATTTCCTTCATTGTTTGTAACATTCATTTGGAAAACCTGATCGATTCATATAATACCTATTTCCATTTGCGTGATAATTCCTTTTGAAACTCTGTTTCGAATTTTGTTAGCACTTTCGCCCACCTCCTTTTCCTTCTCAACTATATGCTAAATTCCTTATTGTAAATTTGGTTGAATTTTGATTAAGGAATTCTTTTCATTCCTATGATATTCCTGTGGAAATTACTGTTTGATTTAAAGCACATCATTTTGCATGTTTTCTATCCGTGTAATATTACTTTTGAAATTCTTGTTCGTTCTATGTTTTCCATTTGAAGATCTGTCAACCTTTACTTTAATCGCATGTGCACAAAAAGCTTAAAATTGCATATACTATTTTTTCATTTGTATGGTATTCCATTTTTGCACATCGTTTTTCAGGTTTCCCACGGTGTAATATTCCTCCATGAAAATCTTTTTCATTCTCTGTTTCCATTTGACTGCTATTTTCTTTTGAAAATCTGTGGATTTAAAGTTTTTTTGCATGTAACATGTACACAAAAATGCTTAAAATCAATGAGCATACATACATACATACACACACATATATGCATGCATGTGTGTGCTGTTTCTCCATTTATGTGATATCCCATTTGAAAACCTGGTTGATTTTAAGCACGATGTTTCTACATACTTTTTCCATTTGTTTGATATTCCTCTTGAAAATCTGGCTTTGATTTAAAGCACATTTTCTAATTTTTGTATATTATCTGTGTGATTTCTTTTTGGAATTCTAGTTGATTTTAAGCACGTTTGTTTCTTATCTTTTTGAAAATGTGGCTAATATTCCGGAATACATACTCCCCTTAGGGCTTAGGATTTTTCGAAACGTTGGTTAATGGATATGAGGATTGGTCTTTTGCATAAGGAACATAGTCATAAATCATGAGGAATAATGATTTTTCACAAGGATGGAAGAGCTGGCTCAAAGAACAATGGAATGAGACATTTTGTGACAGGGATAATTGAATAATGAGACACATGGTAATGATGTATGTAGCAGGGTTGGATCAAAGATCAATGAAGCCATGTGAAATGCATCAATATAACGTGTGAACCAAGATTCAAGGTAGCAATTGAATCAAATAATGAGACATATGGTAAAGTATGAGAGGGCTGGATTAAAGATCAATGCACTATGCGTAAAGATTTAAAAGAGTACTGGAATTGAATTACGAGGCATTCAATAATGGACCATGGTATGATTGGATTGGTTCAGACACCAATGAAGAGATAGGACGTGAATCAAGGTTCAAAAGAGAAATGGAATTAAATAATGAGACTATAGTTACGGTGTAATATTCAACTGGAAAATTGCTACTGTTGCTTGGAGGAGTTCATATTTGAAAATGAGACACGTGGTTATTAAGTAGAGGTGTAAATAATCTAGAGTTATAAATTCAAATGCTGTAAATAAGCTAGAAAATTCCCTCAATTGAATTGGGAAATCCACATTTGCAATGCAAAGATTGGATGTGGGTCAAAAGAGCAATGGAAAGTGAGACATATGGTCCAATCAGTTGGAAAATTCCCTCTGTTTCATCCATTGGAAATTGAGACATAGGGTATGAACTAATTCAATTGTAAAACTCCTCTATGTTTTTGACCCTTGGACATGAGACATATGGTAATGGTCTGCTTCAAATTGGAATATTCCGCTATTTGTTTTACTAGCCCATTCTTCTATATCTCTAATGGGAAATGAGGTATATAAGAATGGTCCAACTCAATTGGAATATTCCCTCTATTTCTTCGGGAAGCTTAATGGACCATGAGTGTTGCATAAAATTTGAGTTTTGGATGAGTTTCCCAAGGATAAGGGTACACATATTGAGTGCATCTTGCTTGTTGGAAGTACAAAGTGATGATAGAAAAGGGGAAATTGGTATTGCTAAAGAGAATAAAAATGAATTCCAGGTTTTTGTACCCCATCTCTGGGATGGAAAAGTAAAAACTGATATAATGTCGAAGTTGAGCTTTTCGTTATGGTGCATATGTACTTCATCATCATGTGATTTATAGTTCTTGGAGCTATATAGAAGGGATTCTTGTAACCTTATGTCCAACTCATCATTTTTTAGTGTTTAGGTTTAGTTTCTAGATCCATATGTTTTACAGTTGTTGGAACCATATAGAAGTTAGCTTCCTGTAACCTGAGATTCATCCTCCTGTTTTAGGGCTTAGAGTTTTTAGCATAATGCGTTTTATGGTTCATGGAGCTATATAGGAATTGGCTTCTTGTAACTATTTTTAGGATTTAGGGTTTATGATACATTTACCATATCCCTCATGGCGAGTTACGCACCTGCCTGCATGCCCCAAAATGAATCTAGCTCCAAGGGTTCAATTTCTAACCCTTCATACCCAGACCAGCAAAGCACTCTCACTGAAAATGGCTCATACAAGAAAGCTATAAATATGTGTGGAATCCTTCGGGTGACTATCCATCGTGCCAGAGACATCCATAACATTTGTATCTATGGAAATCAAGACGTTTATGCCAAGTTTATAATAACCCAAATTGAATGTCAAGATGCTGTCTATCCCACACAAACTGTGAAATCGGGAGGGCAAAACCCTGTCTTCAACCAAACCCTAGAGATTCCGGTTTCTGGTGGATGGGATGCGGTCCTTAGATGCGAGCTTTGGATGATGAGTTGCGCTAGGAACTATCTAGAAGATCAACTTCTTGGCTTTGCACTTGTGCCCCTTAACAACTTGTATGGAAAAGAAGACGGACAAACTCAAGAGTATTGTCTCACGTCGACTGACCTCTTCTATACTCCAGCAGGAATGGTGCAGCTCTCACTATCATTCATTGACCACACCAACATTGAAATAAGTAAGGAAATGCATTCAGAAAGTGATAAACAGATGCCTGATGGTGGTGATAAAATGTTTTCGCAAGGCAGTCATTTGGCTCGCCCTCTGGGTGTAGATGCATGCGAAGCTGAAGTGGTAATGGAGTATCAGCAAGAAAATCTAAGAAAAATTGAGTTTGTGGACTTGGATGCAGTTTCAGAAGACCAACATTTGGTATCAATGTACTACAAGATGGCGGAAACTGAAGGATATAATGAAGCAACAACAGATTTACCGACACAAGAACATAGACAAAACTGTCTGGGAGAAGACCATTTTAAAGCTAAAAATGGAGACATTGATGTAGAACCCAAGGATAAAAATATTTATGGAGCTTCTGAAATGGTACTTCAACTAGGCACGGCAAATGTAAATGATGGAATGATATGGAGCCCAAGTGCCGGAAAATGCACAGAGTCTAATGGTCTTTCAATAAACGAAAATGTATGCTTAGTGTCTGGTTTTCAATCTCCAAGGGAATCAAATGGGATGTCAAATTCACCTTGTGATAGCGCTAGTTCAGCCATGAACCATGTTCCTTCTCCAACCATGGAGCTTGTTTCTAGTTCCTCTTCATTGATGGAAACCCAAGCTACAACTAGTTCATCGTCCTGCATTGGTGATAGCAATCAATCTTCGCTACCTTTTGAGGTGCAAGAGAAGAGTGAGGATGCATCCTTATCTACTCCCAAAGTATTAAGTGAATCCTCACCATTTACTTCCACACCTCTTGTGAGCATTTCTTTGGAACCTGAGGTTTCCATCAATCAAGAACATTTCGTGGATCTGTACTTAAAAAGCATGCAACAATTCACCGAGAAGCTTGCCGATATGAAGTTCTCGTTTGATGTGGATGCTCAAGAACCTTCAGCCTCATTGCAAGATATTCCAACGGAGAAAGTCTCTGGAGGCAAGAAAGAAGGCTCCAAATTGTATTATGGTAGCCGAGCATTCTTCTAATCCAAGGAATGCTTTTTAGGTCTCATCATGTAAAAATGATTACTCATCTTTGTGTAGTGTTTTGTTATTTTCTTTTATTGCACGGTCCCCCCCTCCCCTCCCCTCCCCTTTTGTCTGTTATTGAATAAAAGGCAATGTTATTATTTGCTACCATGGATGTAATGATCATGCCCTTAAACAGTAATAGTTATGGAGTTTCTTCATTGGGTGTTTGGTGTGTGAGAGTGAGGCAGGGAGCTCCTAAGCTTGTATACATATACTTGAGTAACTGTGAAAAATTCCCACATACATCAAACCCTCAAATATTTGGCTGATCTATCAGATCGTGACATCATTTGCAATGAGTGGATGTCCAACCAGCTTACTACATATGTAATTCATTGCCACCAAATCAATGCCCAACCAGCTTACTATGAACAAAGAGATTATAGCCACCAAATCAATGCATGCCATGTGAACTTGGCATTGTAAAGGAAAGGTTTCTTTTTTTCCTTCAAGGATATTTTATCGTAGATCACCCACAAGAAATCCCTTTACATTGCATCAAATGGGGGTAAGTAGCCAATTGGAAATGGTTATACCAACTAGCAGATTGGTAAATCTCGAGGTACGCCAAACTCTATGATTAAGGTATATATAGATTAGAGGGCCTAAACCTTATGCAAGTAATATGTTTTGTTGGTATGCTATAAATGTCCTTTCTTACACTCGTGGGTCTTGGTCTCTTAAGTTAATCGTTTCCTCATGCATTACAAAAAGCTTAGTGATAACTTCGAGTGACACGCAAGTTCTTGATTCTTGAGAGTGGCTCCGAATAAGTTGGGCCATTGTTACTTGTGTTATACCAAATGCCTTAGTCTTGGTCATACCTCCTTACCGATATCTCGATGTAGGACTAGATCGTTGTTTTCCCTATTGCTAGATCAAGTAGAAGTGCTTGACAACTACTTCTAAGCCTACAATGGCTACTTGACTCTCTAGACAAACTGCATGTAAGTATCTAACTTCTCTTGCATAATTAATGACATGATAACTAACTTAAATATTGACACATAGGTAATTAAAAGATAAAATTTAAAAAAAGCCACATGTACATTAATTGAGGAGTTCTAAACTCATATTTAAGTGATTAGTACAAGGTTAAGTGTAAAGCACATCGTACAATTTATTAGATTTGCGTATCCTGTCATCTTTTGCTTACACATAGACTTGCATCCTTGTGTCTTTCTCGTAGTGCTTGCAAATGCTAATGTCCAAGTCATGGAAATGTAAAACAAAAATGTCTCCTTAAAAGTACAATAGATTCACTTAGATGTAGGTTGGAACTTGGGGGGATTTTTGCTTGTTTTGTATTATGTACTACAATATTTCGCATTACAAATAATTTCTCAAGTACTGATGTTTTGGACAATTTGGAGAGTATTTAGCCATGAATAAAGAGGTTGTATCATGTGCTTTCACGACATCTTTTATAAACCCCTTATACGTATATTTTTTACTATTTTAGATACCCTTCTATAAAAAAACAACTAATAAAAATATCCCTTAGTGCCAATATATATTTTAACAACTCATTTTAAATGCTCTTATATAGAAGACACGTGTATGTTTTATACATGTGTGTATGTATGTATTATATTGTATAGCATATGTTATATATATTTTATGTATGGGTTGTGTGTGTGTGTGTGTGTGTGTGTGTGTATTCATATGTATGTATTACATTGCATGTATGTATGTATTGTATTGTATTCCATGTTTATTTATGTATGTATTATATGTATGTGTTGTATATCTTAGTTGTATGGCATGTGTGTATGTTTTTGTTGTGGCTCGTGTCTATTTGCACCTAAATCATAAATATCCTTTTACTAATAAAGACTCAAGAGTTCATTATTTGGTTTGATAGCTATTCTCTATTTAAACTCTATAAAATTTCATCAACAATCATCATGAATACTCCATCACTGCAAGAAGTTCCTTCAAATGCTCAATAATTTCTCACATCACAACACTATTTAACGAGGAAGAGATTAATATATGATTGATTCAATATGTGAAGCTTATCAAGCAATATATGTGGTACGTGGGTCAACCCATATTTGACATACATATCAATCACACTATTGGCAATACAACATCTCTTTCTAGTACACCTTTTCCTTAGATGATATAGTTCGCAACAAACAAACACATGCAAAACCAACTTGCTATAATAATGAAACATCTAAGGTTCAAATAATGTTTTAAACAAACAATAATTGATTAGACAAGAGGAAAGTAATGGAAATAGTTCTATATTACAACACATACAATTATCTATTTATCAATCTCCTCCCTTTGCAACAAGTAGAAATAAGGACTTTGCATTCTCGTAAGGATGTAGCACCAAGAAAGATGAACACAATGTCACGTGATGATAAAAATCCACAGACATAGTCAATGAAGAGTAAAGTGGGTGTGCTTCGATGAATAGACACCACACCCACTTGCCTCACAATGTAACATCTACTCCAATCGAGCTTGGTAGGGCCCTTCCCAAATAAAGCACCGCCACCATGAGCTCCCCATGAGGCTTCTCAAGACCAAAATAGCTCTTCTTGCCTGTGAAATGACAATAGCAAATACACAAATTAACATGGGAAAAAAACATGAGGGAATGTTGCCAATGCATGTGTGCATGCATTCATACATGCATACAAATACACACATACAAACATAGCCATGCATATACAAATACACATGCACACATACGAACATGGTTAAAATTTGATATGGTACTAAACCAAGAACCCTCAAAAAGTGGCCTGGATCCTGATGGCAGCAAATTCCCAGCTTATTGTAATTCATCCTACACATCCTTGCTTGCTAGAGGAGGGCCACTTCGAAGAGGTCAATCAAGCTCATGGCACCTTCTCTCTCTCTCTCTCTCTCATTGATGAATTAGAAGAAATGGTTACCAAGTTTGTAAAGGAAGAATGTGTTGAAGAAGTTGCCATTGGGAATGTTGTGATTATGCTTTTGTTATATGCGGATGATGTAGTGCTTTTTGCAAATACTTCAGGAGATGCACAAAAGCTTATGAAGGCATTGGAATTTTTTTGCATGCATACTAGATTAAGTGTCAATAGCTCCAAAACAAAGATTATGCTTGTGAAGAGTCAAAAAAGAGATAAACCATGCATTATGTACAACAATGAGCCACTTGAATGTGTGGAAAGTTTCAAATATTTTGGCCTTGAAGTTCCTTCAAATCATAAATGGAATGAATGTGCTACACGCCGCTTAGAGGCGGGTAAGGGAGCATATTATGCATTTGAGAACACATGCAATCTTGGAGATATTAAGTGTTGGGTCCTATCTTTTTGACACTTTGGTGACCCCGGTTCTTCTTTATGGGGTGGAAGTATGGGGCGGTAGCATCCCTAAATCTACGTGGAAAGAATTTGAAAATGTCCAAAAACATTTTCTTACAAAGTTTCTACAAGTTAAGAAACAAAAGCCGTACACCCTCCTCCTCCTTGAGACGGGATCGCTTCCCATTGAGATCATGGCCATGGAAAGGGTTGTTGAATACATGCTTAAGGTTCAAAAAAGCTCCTCACATCGACTTCCTAGAATTGCATGGGAAGCAAGCAAAAAGATCCAAAAGACACATAAAAGCAAAATTTTGTGTTCCGGTTAGATTCAAGATTTAGAAAAAGGGTTTGGTAGATGGGATGCAAGACACTTGCTTCATGATGCGTCACTAGATTCCTCTGTAAATGAGGCCTTTTTGCAATGCCAATGTATCATGACATGGGACAAATGTGGTGGCTCACGCTTCACACATTATACTAAAAATGTTGCACCTAACTACAAAACCATATTCTTCGCGGAATGGGGAAGTTGTACACATCGATACATGTTAGAGCCCATTGTGATATCTGCCATTCGAACCATTGCTTCCATGCGACTTAGCTCGCACACATTGAGATGTGAGACGGAGCGTTGGGGCACAAGTGATGAGAGTGGCCGACTATGCACACTTTGCCCAAAACAAGTTCAAGAGTCTGAATATCACACTTTGATACAATGCTCTACCTTTGATCATATTTGACCATGCTTTCCACATCTCTTCGATCAAGCCCAATCCTTGCACGAATTTCTCTCACAACCATGATGTGCACTCTCGATTGCAACATTCATTGGTAAAGTTCTTGAACATCGAGAGTCGCTCCTCACCTTCACACGTATCACGTGAAATGTAATATTTTTGGTCTCATAGGTCATATTTGACCTCCGAAGACGATAATATAATCTATCTCTCTCTCTCTCTCTCTCCTCTCTCTATACATTTACATGCATGTATTTATGTATGTGTATGTACGTATGTACATATGATATTATATATTTGTACATATATTCACGTTTAGTTAGTATGCATGTATAAATGGGTGTAATGTATGTATATACATATTTAGGGATGTAGTGTTTAAATGTAGGTATATATGCATGCATGTATGTATGCTACTCCAAATTTAATTATTGTTTCACAGTATGTTCTTTATTATCTCATTGATATCTAATATTTCGTGGGCATATGTAATTTTTTTCTCTAGCATAATTGATAGTACCCTTATGTAAATATATATTTTATGTATTTATTAATACCCTTATATATACATTGTATATCTCAATGGTTAATTTAAACCCCTTTTGATGAACTCACGTGCTATCATACAAGTTTTGATAGTGAAGCCCTCGAGGCCACGGGTAGGAAAAGGCGGTCACCTTCATTAGCAGAGGTCTCGCCCCGGTTGAATGCAACTACTCCACTACCAAGTAGGAACTACTTGCAATCATCCAGTCTTTCTAGCCTTTCCACCCATACCTTCACAGCGGACAAGTTAAGGTTGAGACTAACCACCAACCCTTGCTTTCTCTTATCCATAGGCCTCACAACCCTAGGCCTACTTTGATAGTGGTGTTGGTGGTGGGTGCAGCAGCACCGACGATTTCTGTAGGGAGGAGGACGTTGATAGGGTGAATGGCGATGGGGAAGGTGGTGGCGTTCACGGTTGTGTTGGTAATACCGCTTGTTGCGATGGACGTTGGCGCTCCAAGATTATCAATTTACCCTCTCCTATCGGAAAGGTGTCACCAATCTAATCATTGACTGTCTCTCTCGTGCAGACTTTCATGTTGTCCAATTTCTCCCCAAGCCATCCAGTCTTCCACTGCCACTGTCACAACTTGTTTCCCTTCAGCAACACGACCTTGCTGTCTAAGTTAACCCATCAATTGTGCTCCCTCCAAACATTTCCCTCAAAACAGTGGTTCATGCTTCACGATAACTTGGTGTTCTTCATTCAAGAGCACCATGAGCCCCTCCTCTACATCCCACGTCCCCTACAACAAATGTATCTCCAAATTTTATCACGACCACCCATTGTTAGGTCATCTGGATTTCCACAAGGTTCTCAAAAAATTACACCTAAGGTATTACTGGCCAAACATGTGGCACTCTGTCTCTACCTATATCAAACAATGTGATTTGTGTCAACACATCAAACCTATAAGCATGTCCATTGGATTGCTCTAGCCCATCACTATCACATCCCCTTTTGAGCTCGTCGGATGGGATTTCATGGGACCTTTTCCCGAAACCCGCAATGGCAACAAGTATATCTTTGTCATAACCAAATACCTCACAAGATGGGCCAAAACTGTCGCTATCCTTGACATCATTGCGCCTACAATCGCATCCCAACTTTTACACTTGAGGTAGTTTTCCAACATGGTTGCCCCCTCCAACTATTATATGATTAGGGCTGCCAGTTCCATGGGGATGTCCCCAATGCCGTTTTAGCTCAACAAGGCGTCATAGAGGTGTTTACAACTCAAATGGCCTCACTGAATGCCTCAACAAGACCCTCAAGCGGGAGATCTCCACTTATATTGATCCCTAACATGAAACCTAGGATTAAATCTTGCATTTTCGTCACCCACGCCTACAACACGTCCGTAAAAGCATCAACAAGGATCAACCCTTTTCAGGCACTCTATGGGAGCGACCCTCATCTCCCACCAGAGTCGTCCATTACTGTCCATTCTAGACCTGCCAACATGGTGGTGCCACTTGGGTGCTCTATCTCCAACATATGCTCCCACTACTTCGACAATCTAGCTGTAGAAACCGGGCAATCACACAACAACACTAGAAAGTGGCACTACTACGTAGGTCGAATTACCCCAACTTATTTTGAGGGAAACAAAGTCCTTATTTACTTCCTGGTTCGGCAACACGACCATAACGAATCCCTCATGCACCGATGGATCGACCCGTTCACTATAGTTCGCGCCATCAAATCCATTACTTACTTGCTCCAACGCGATTCCAACGGGCGAGTCACCTCCACCCATATGTTGGCATGCCTCCTTTCCCTGTGTCATAAAACTCCTTGTTTCTCTTAAGGGGGAAATATGGTGTCCCTTTGGTGCAAGTACATGCCTTCATGTTGTGGTGTACATCTGTTCCTTTGTGCCACCCTTTTAGTATGCATGTAGCCAACCCAACCCAAATGGGTACCTATGTATCAACTATAATTTGAGCAAGAAGTAAGAAGCAAGGCAAGCTAGTTTGGATTCTCTTTATGTGCATTTCATAGCATTTTGGTAAAAAAAAAGAAAAAGAAAAAGAAAAGACTTATTGTATAATTTTTTTTTATTTTCAAAGAGAAATGTCTTCTCATAAAAAGTTTCTGAATATAGGCATGAAACAAGTTCTTGTTTATAAATCCTTTTCTTGTACAATTTTTTATAATTTATTTCAAGTGGGAAATGACTTCTCATCTGATTTTTTAAAATTTCGGGTAAGAAATGACTACTTGTTTATAATGACCTTCAAACTGTTTTTATTTCGGGCAAGGAATGACTTCTCGTCCAAGTGTTAAAATCAAGAAATAGGTGAGGGAATAAAAAGTTTGTCAATTTATCTTAACTCTTTGAGAATTTATGACTCCCTTAAGACCTCTGTTGTGTAGGAATAAAACGCTATAACTTAAATGACATGAAATAATTATTAACTACATAAAAGAAAAGAAGAAGCGTTAAAAAGCCTAAACTCCTCGGTTTAGTCTCTTGTTCGTCTCATTGGGATACCCTCATTGTGTTTCTTTTACGTGGCTAGTTTCACCTTTGACATATGATGCTTGATTCCTCGGGAGATTGCGGCAAGCTCATCGCTAACTTCCAATCATGATTTAGGGTTAACGTAAGCGTTATTAAATCTTGACCATCAGTGGAAGTGAAGAGAGGCGGGCATGTCGATATCTGAGTTGATTCAAAGAAAGGGTAGTTGTTTAGCAATGGAACTTGGGGTTGGGAACTTGCATGGGAACTTGCATGCGATCCTTCGAACCTCTACCAAGAAGAGAAGCATTGTTGGTTGCCCTTACACCCTATGGGTAGTATAGCAGGGGCATGATGATTACAAAACCATACGACTAGTGATGGTGTGTTGTTGCCTATGAGAGGGGAGAAATGTGCGCGCACTTTTGCAATCGTGCAACGACCCTTTGTCTGTTTGATTATGATATGTATGAATGTTTGTCTGTATAGGTGACCGTGCAACAACCCTCGGTTTGTCTAAATGTCTGTGTGATATGTATGTATGAATGTTTGTAAGTTTGATTGTATAGCCAACCGTCGGTCTGGAAAATGGGTGAGACATTTTTGAGGAGTCAGCAACCGAAGCGCGTGCGCACACACACACACACACACACACACACACACACACACACACACACACAAAAGATCCATCCCATCCCATCCCATCCTCCTTGTCTTTTGAAAAGAATTTATTGATCGTTCAGACACAATACATATGTATGTATATGCCTTTGGCTTTTGTTTCTCTGTCATTGTTTCCTCGTGTTTGTAGAAAGAAAGATCTGCGATGAAATAATGAATGAATGAATGATGTGCACGTGTTAAAAACATCTGCCGCTCACCACGACCCATTTCTCCGTTCTCCCTCCCCACTGAAATTGATTCAGCTTTTCTCTCCTACCTCCTCTCTTCACTGCACTTTCTTCATCGCGCTCAGCCCTTCATCATGAATATGAGCTTGGCTAGAGTCTCTGAGAAATCTGGCCTTTTGGATGGGTCTGGCCTTCGATCCGGAGAGTCGGATCTCAGAAGGCTCCTTGCAGTTCACCATCTCCCTCATTTATCTCACAACAGAAGCAGAAGCAACCGATTAGGTTTGGGTTCAAGTTTTTTTATTTGCCTTTAATGGAGAATTTCTTCTCACATTTTGGTCTTATAGCTGAATTTGGAGGGCTAGAACTGCCTTTGATTCCGAAAATCATGTGTCATTTTTGGCCTTTGTAATTTGACTTAAAAAGGCTAGAACTCCATTTCGTTCACGTTATGATCTTCAGTTCACGACAAAAAATCCACACTCTAATTCTATGGAAGTTATGTTTTCAAATTATGGTCTTATAGTTGATTGAATTTAGAGAGTTAGAACTGCCTCCTATTCTGCAAACGAAATCTATTAGTGTCTCTATAGTTGAATTTAGCTGGTTAGAACTGATTTAAATTCAAAAAATATGTATAGCCTTATTTCTGAATTTAGAGGGGTTAGAGCTACAGATTATGTCGAAATTGTTGGTTGATTGGTACTATGTGCCTTGAATATATAGGTTTTGTTGGTTGATTGGTGATTTGAACGTAGAGCTTTTGTTGGCTGATTTGTGCTTGAATATAATCATATTGGTTGTTGATGGGTTTTTCTCTTTTAATGTTGCCATATTTAGGTTTTTTTTTGTTGATCTAACTACAAATTCAAGATTTTCATTTTGTGATCTTAATTCAAGATTTGATTTTCCATAGCATCACTTAATTGAGAGCTTAGAATGTATCGTTTTACATTAGGCATTGAAGGGCCTTGGTTTCTTTCGTCCAGTCCTTGATTTTGTGTGGTTCTGCTAGGGCACTCGTTGAGAGTGTGGAACATGGATTCCCAGAGAGGGATGAAAGATGAAACATGCATTTTCATGTCTTGAAGAGGCCAAAAAATGACCAATGAGAACAGAAGAGGTTAAAAATGAATTTGCTATCTCATCTACAACGACAATGAACAAAATGAAACGAGTAAACTATGTAAAGTATACCTACTAAATTTATTTAGACAAGTACAAAAGATAACTACAGCAATTCTTATCAACTCAATGACATGGAAACCGTAATCTTCAAGACTTCGCTTCCATGTAGGATCAACACAGTAGCATTTACAGTTCCCCTTCTGTGGTTCCGTATGCATATCTCCATTCATGCTGATTAGAGGCCTTATTTAGGATAAACTTCTCAGTCTTATCATACTGTATAGTTAAGCAACTTAGTCTGATCTATGAAGTCAATGCATAAATATTTAAAACTCTGCAATGATTTGTCACACTGAGATTCAAGTTTGGTTCTGTGATATTTTGTTCTGCAGAGGTTTATGCTGGTGTTGGCAACACATTTGGGAACTTATTTCGGGTAACAACGTTCGGTGAGTCTCATGGTGGTGGTGTTGGATGTGTTATTGATGGGGTTCCACCAAGGCTACCCCTTACTGAAGCGGATATGCAATTTGAACTCGATAGGAGGTTTGTATCCCTCTGACTCCACACAACAAAAAGAAAAATACAGAAAAGATCTAAAGAAAGGCAAGGCTTTTTGGGAAGGTTTACTTATACTAATGACCATTCATGGTTTATTACACCATTTCATTCGACATCAGATTACATCTAGAAATTTTCTGTGAATGAATAGGTGTTGATGATGTATGCGAGTGCATGTTGTATCTTAGACAGTAGGTTGTCGTCCTCTCTTCTAGTAATAGGATTGAATACTGATACAATGTAAATACCAAAGGCAATGCGTGTTTAACATTCTGTGTTGTGAAGAATTTCATGTGGGTTACGGTTAGGAATAGGCCCATTTCAAAGCGTGAATGTATATTGTGTTCATAGGGTTTAAAGTGGCCATAGTGCTTTCTTGGAAATACTGGCCTAGGAAAGGAAACCACAATCACATATTTCAGACTTCTACCTGGAATATATATCTACCTACGGCTACATAGGTTACATTTTTAAGATGGCTGAGGAGAGATTATACTAGCATCTATAATGAGGTCAAAGTAGTCACTGGTGTGTGAAATCCAAAACAGTTACCCACGATCTCTTATGATATCTTATCTGTATGAAATAGAGAGAAAGCTTTTGTGAATATCGTCCTTAATCAGCATTTGTAGAATGATGATTATCTCCTTCCTCATCCAAAATTTCTGGTTGCCTATATCCAAATGAGTAATGGGTAATGGTTGCCTATATTCGAATAAACAGGGCAAGTTGATCTTTCAGATATAAAATATTCTCCCTATGAAGCCATTTCTTACTCCCTGTGCATGGAGTTTGCAGAGATAATATAGCTGTATCTGTGATTACGTGGACAACGAAGTTTGCACATCATCTTTTTGTGCGGCTAATGTAAATATCTCTATCCGTGACTTTCCAGACTTAGTAGATATGGTCATCAGCTTTATGAATGAAGGCTTCTAAAATGTAGACGGTGACACTACCACATCCAACTCCAATGTCCAAAACCCAATTAGTTCTTCTAGATGAAGAGGGTATTATACTAATGTCTTGCTGGAATGGCGCATCATGCAGAGGACACATTATGTGTGCACAGACATTTTGCAGTCTCCATCCAAGTTGATGCAAAGAGTTATAAAGCTGGCCAAGTTGTTATTCTGGATGCTGGATAAAAGGTGTGTCCATTAGCTCCGTCCTACTAGGAAACTGTTCTCATCAGTCAGATGTGATCTCTGACAAAACTATGTTTCCAATTATCTCCCTAGAAGTCTTGGAAAATCTCCTCTTAAGTGAATGATGATTTTTGAAATCTCTTTCAAGCACATGACCATTTTGGAAATCGTGTGGCCAGACTCTGGTCTTAATTATGGATTGATTATCACTTTCGATAGGATATATAGTACCCTCCTGGCCTGTTTATGGATAGATTGTGCTGATTAGTAATTTTCTTATGATCATAGTTTGTGGTTCTGATTGCTGAAGCACTTATATGCGTAGTAGTGGGAAATGACCATGTAATGAACAACCATGGGCACAGTTCTTTATGGGCATCATATGCCGGGAAATAAATGGCCTTGTCAAGAACATAGGGTTCTTGTATGGTGAAAGTCTATGGCCGGGTGTATATAATGTGCAGAATATGTTCAACAGGTTCATACCCTAGGTTTAGACAAAAAAATATCTAGGATCTATATCATAGGGAATGTTTGGAATCTAAGACCACCTTTTACTTAAGCATCAGTTTTAGCTCATGAAAATGGTGTGACCTGTTGCAGGAGGCCAGGTCAGAGCCGCATTACAACACCTCGAAAAGAGTCAGATACTTGCTCCATTCTCTCTGGAGTTTCTGAAGGTTAGTTTCCAAGCATTATAAGGAGGGTCTGTGCTTAACAGCCTGTTATCAAGCATGTTAAGAAGTTTTGAACACATTGCACAGGTGTGACCTTAGGAACTCCTATTGCTGTCCTTGTACCAAACACAGATCAGAGGGGAGGGGTGAGTTTTTCTACAAACCTCTAAAAAAGCAAATGTTAGAGATGTGATCTTTAAATATTTTTATGTGTTTCAGGATTACAAAGAGATGTCCCTTGCATACAGACCATCACATGCGGATGCCACCTATGACTTCAAATACGGAGTTCGAGCTGTTCAGGTACTGTATGGCATCCAGTTAAAGTGCTCAAAGCTTCACCGTATAGCTGATTGTTAATGTGCTTCTAATACATCTGTTATTGGATCAATAGGGTGGTGGTAGATCTTCTGCAAGAGAAACGATAGGAAGGGTGGCAGCTGGAGCTGTTGCGAAGAAAATATTACAAAAGAAAGCTGGAACAGAGGTAAGTTCTATCTTAACATATTTATGCTGATACAATTTCATTTCTTGAGTTGTTTTAAATAATCTTTTGTTGTTCTTCAGGTTCTTGCCTTTGTGTCAAGAGTCCATGATGTAGAGCTTCCTGATGGAAGAATAGATCTTGATAAAGTGTCCATGGAGGAGGTATAACTTTCATTGACATGCTAGAATTATTACAGGGATATAGATCATCTTGAATTGAGAATTCACTTTGGGGGGATTGCTGGACTTTGGACTATAGATTGAGGCCAACATTGTTAGGTGTCCAGATCCTGTCGTAGCTGAGAAAATGATCGAGGCCATTGACAAAGTTCGTATAAAAGGGGACTCTGTAGGTGGTGTCGTGACTTGTATTGCTCGGAATGTCCCTCGGGTACATCTTTCAACTGATTGTCGAGTTGTTTCTCCTTGTTTTTTATGTTGGCCTTGTTTCAAGTCCTAATCAGTATGAACACACTTGGAAATATTATTTTTACTATGTAGGGTTTGGGGTCTCCTGTATTTGACAAACTAGAAGCTGAGTTGGCAAAGGCCTTGATGTCATTGCCTGCAACCAAGGGATTTGAAGTGGGCAGTGGATTTGCTGGTAATTTTCTCACGAGTACTATACATTGCAAGCAATCGTGTATAACATGGCCATACAATCTGTAGTTTAAATAAATTAATTGAATTACAGTTGGAAGGAAATTTTGTTCCAAAAGAACCATTTTTCTGAGTTCTTCTAATCCTTTTTCTCAAGCTTGTGCAATATGTTCTGACTTCTTTATTATATGTTCACTGTTGATGCTCCTTTTTGTCTCAAATTTGAGTATTATAAAAGGTTTATGTGTTTTCTAATGTGGATCTAGTTTCCTGGATCTTTCCATTCTTCTTCAACTATTCTCAAGTGAAGTTACTATTGCTTGGATGTTTGGCAGGGTCAATGCTGAAAGGAAGTGAGCATAATGACGAATTTTTCATCGATGCTGCTGGGAATGTACGGACCCGTACCAATCGCTCTGGTGGTATCCAGGTGAAACTCCTGCGATTTAGTCTTATCATTTTTTTGGTGTGTTTGCTGATTTTACAAGAAAAAAATCCTGATCTTATGCACCTGTTTCCTTAATAATTTTATTTTTTTAGGGTGGCATTTCAAATGGAGAGACTATAGTGATGAGGCTCGCCTTCAAGCCTACATCTACCATTACCGTAAGTTTGTTTTATATATCATGGGACAAATAAAATCCTATTACTATAAAAATTATTGTGTTAGATATCCAGAGGCATGGTTTTTCTTCATTTTGCCAGGTGTCCCAGAAGACCGTCACTAGAGATAAACATGAGACAGATTTACGAGCTCGAGGCAGGCACGATCCTTGTGTTGTCCCTCGAGGTTATATTTTAATTCTTCTTTTTGCATTTGATTTTTTGTTTACAGGGTTTTAAGAGACCCAAGCTTTCTTTACACCAAATATGCTCATACATGAGTAGGTGATTATGTTGCAATTGGTTCTCTATCTTTCATGTTTTGGGGTTTAAGATGGCCCAATAAAAAAATGCTTAAATATCGTTGATGTTTTTTCAAACAAATTCCACACTTCATGCTGTAGGGTTTAAGATGCTGTTTGCATTGTTTACACCAAAGATTCTCGGACATTCTTTACTGATTTTTTCTAATTCTGTTTGACATTTCACATTTTAAATTTTAAGATGCCCCTCAAATTCTTGCATCAAAGGTTCTCATATCCTTAGTTAAATTCTCCTATTTGGTTGTTAATTTCATGTTTGTATGTCTTTGTGATATATTTGCATTTAGATCTACATGTCATGTTTTCGGGTCTGGATACCCCAAGCTTTCTATACAGCGAAGATGGTCCTAAGTGATTTTTCCAGTCAGATTCTGCATTTCATGTTCTAGACTTTAGATGCACCATGCACTCTTTACAACAAATATGCTCATATGTTCTTACCATATTTTTTTAAATTTGATTTCAAATTCTGTGCTTTACTGCTTAGGCTCCACTGTCCAAATCATCTTCACAGTAATTTGCACACATATCTTTAGTAATCTGTTATTTCTTCTTCAGCTGTTCCAATGGTTGAAGCTATGGTAGCGTTGGTATTAGTGGACCAATTGTTGCAACAATATTCGCAATGCCAACTCTTTCCTGTTGATCCGGTACTCCAAGCTCCATCACTCAGAAAGGAGCCCGAGCATACTCCAGTATGAACAAGTTTTCTATGTGCATTGCTTATTGCACAAATTAAATGGAGTTACAACGAAGCTGCAAAATTTTATGAGGGCCCACTTGTAGAGTTTTTAGGGCTTTTGGAACTACACCACACTGTCATGTGTAGAGGACAAGCACATTCTCATGGCATAGGAAGTTTGCTTTAGTGGTTAAAAGATGTTACATTTATTTGATTGAATAAGAGAAGATGATTTATGGCCGTCTAATGTGAATGATGTTTATTTTATGTATTTGATATTTTTTCTAAGTTAGAAACTTAAATGTTGTTAATGCGCAATGCATGTAAAGCAAGGGAAGAGATTCACATATCCTTGTTGAAATGGAATAAGTTCGGACGTGGAAAGCATCTTAACGTCCTTCAATGTAAAGTAACCCTTTTTGAAGAAAAGAAAAGATGGAATTTCAAAACATTACTCAAATGTAATGTAGGATTGATGATTTTTCTTTCGTGGAATATAACAAAACAAAGTCTAAGGTGATTACGAGTCATAAACATCTTATCATCAAATTACATGGTAAACTATTTAGGTTAATTTTTGGCAATATACTATATGTTATATTAAATGCCAAAACCATTTTCGATGTTGATTTGAAATTTTGATTCAAAGAATAAACCTATATTGAAGGTGATAAATGTGCATGTGAATATTTATAGTGATTATTATATGAATTGAGAATTAGGAAGATGTCACTACAAGTAGCGAAACTAGAAAAATTGGATAAAGATAATTATCCCTCTTGGAAATAAAAAATTATTTACACTTACAAGATCTTTGGGATGTTGTTGACAAAGGTGACCAAGTTAATGCAAGGCAATGTTAATGTGGAAAAAGCTGTGGGTACAAGTGCTAAACTAATTGAGTTTCTTGAACCAAAGGTTTGATTAAAGAAAAATTATGATGCTATGTTAATTATTTCTAATGCATTAACTGCATCTATGATTCCACATATTAAAAGATGCACCGTAGTGAAAGATATGTGGGATATGGTTACACAAATAATATTAGCAAGGAAAATGCAACTCAAAACGCAATTGCAACATATAAAAATGGAGTTAGGTATGACTATCTTAGATTATGTTCGAAAAATAAGAAAAATTGTGGACGAGTTGAAGATAGTTGATTATGTCATTGATGATGATGAATTTATAAGAGTTTGTTTAGAAGGATTCCCAAGGAATTATGATGTATTTAAAACTTCTATTTCAATGCTTGGTATTCAATCATTTGATGAGCTCTGGTATGTTCAGACGGATCGACTAGCCGTCGACATCTTCACGAAGGCCCTCGAAATCGACAAGTTGCAACATTTCTCGGAGATGCTTGGTCTTTAGCATCTCGACATACCGCACTTGAGGGGGAGAACTAGTACTGGTACGGGGAGAACCTAAAAAGCAGGTAAAGGTACCAAACAAAGAGCCGGAGAGGCCAGAGAGAAGGAAACAACCGAGATAGGGGGAGACAAGAAGAAGAAAGAAGTTGAGTCGATTGAAGAAGTCGGCATATCTGAACAAGTCGAAACAAGCGGTGTCGGCGGCAGAGTCAAGGACAGAGCCAATCAGACGGAGAAGACCAAGACCCAGACGTGGTCTGATGTTGTGAAGGGCTTGAAGAATGAGGATGAATTGGAGACAACCAATTTAGACAAGAGCTGGAACGAATCGGATTTGCACAAGAGCGCTGAGAAGTGAGGATGGTTATCCTCGAAACAAATGAGGTCGAAACCGCGATGTTTGCAAAAGGGAAAAAAGTCGAATCGGATATTGACTTGTGTCACAAGTGGTTCAGCCATATCAACTTTCGGAAGCTTTAGGAGATGCAGTCGAAACATGTGGTTTCCGGACTGCCGAAGTTTAGTGTCCAAAAGGGCCAGATTTGTGAAGTTTACCAGTTCGGGAAGCAGCATAGGCTTCTATTCCCCAATGAGAAGAATCGGAGCCAAAACCGGCTCGATCTTATCCATTCAGATGTGTGGGGACCGGCACTGAACGTGAGCATCAAAGGAAGCCGTTACTTTGTAACCTTCATCGATGACTACACTCGGCACACTTGGGTGTGCTTGATTGCGAAGAAAAGCGAAGTCTTCGCCTACTTCTTGAAGGTGAAGAGCCTTGCCGAACACGAAACCGGTAGAAAGATCAAGTGCCTGAGGTCAGACTAGTTCTCAAGGTATCTACAAAAGGAAGGAATTCGGTGAGAATTCTCTTGCAAATATACACCAGAGCAAAATGGTGTGGCCGAGCGGAAGAATCAGACAATAGAGGAGGAGTAGAGGAGGAGGCGCTGGCAATGCTTGAGGCGCTTGAGGAGAAGCGGTCTGGGCAACCGTCTACCTGCAGAATCGGGCATTTGCAAATGGAGGAGTGTCACCACATGAGCTGTATTTTGGGAAGAAACCGAATCTAGGACACTTGAGGGTGTTTGACAACATTGCCTATGTGCATGTACCGAAGGAGAAACAAAGGAAGCTAGACGCAAAGGCCGAGAAGTGTATCTTGGTCGGCTACTTGGACGAAGACGGCATGGTGATGTCCGGGATGCAGTCCCTCAATACCTTGTTCATCGCATTCACCATGTGTGCCACCAAATTGGTTCCCCCTTGCGGTAGGGTACACATTCGAACTAGGACGAGCGGGGTTCCCATCATCGTGATATCCCTGCTCTCCATGGCTAGTTGGAACTAGTCGTACCTAGAATACAAGTCTCTGACCGAGAAGATCGACCTTTCGGTGAAGGCCTCCGCGAAATCATCGAAGGTCGATCCTACTCCTGCATTCCGGATTGTCACTTTGTTGACGGTTTGTAGGTCCTGTATAAAGCGCAAGGTCCTGTATAAAGCGCAATGTGCCGTTCTTATTCGTTACCGTAAACCACCGATTCGAATAAGGAGCACTCGACAGCTCGAGGATCCCCATCTCCACCTTCTACTTGAGCAGCTCCATCAACTTCGGGATGTGAGATCTCGCCACCGGAATCGGCTTGAGATTCCATGGTACATGTGGTATAGTGAAAATCACCATTGGCTCAACGATTGTCAGGTCGACGCACCTAATCTCCCCGGGTGAGAATGCAAAGGCTTTCCTGTGCCATTCGAGCATCCTCCGAAACCGGTCCTCCTCCGCCGTTAGTAGGAAGCCACCCCACCGATCTTTAGCTCCCGCAACATCTCGTCAGTGAAACGGTACCCTATGCCTGCCAGATCTCGTAAACTTGGATCCGTCGTGACCCCTTTCATCTGTTCCCAGCTGTCCTCCTGTAAGGGAGCCGCAACTGGCCTCACCTTCCGATCCATAGTCTTGTACTTGGTGTCTAGTCGAGTGGTCCGATCCGACGCGACCATCTTCCCGAAGTCCGCAATGACTTCATTCATCTCGACGAAATTTACCATAACAACCCGGTCTTTGCTAAGATCCTCCTTGACTACCCTCTTGACCTCCCCAAGGGTGTCATCAAATGAGACCACCTCCATGGCACTGCTAATCGACTCGTTAGGATCGAATGCCTTCAGACGCCTTTCAACTCGCTTCTTCTCCCGGCCACCGATGCCGGCTATAGTACAACCTCCATTAATAGAGGGACAAAAACTCCTACCTAGTGTACATGTGTGGGGTTTCTTGCGGTTGTCTAGATTATTGCAGCCCCACGCCTTGATAGTCCTCTTCCATAATTCCTCTCAACTATCGTTATCGAGAGTGTAGCGATTCCGCTCGTGGTTGGGCCGAACCGTCAAAAATTGGACAGAATGTTGATTGTCCTAGCTCTTCACCCGAGCGTATGCTGAACCGTTGTCTAGCACTTTGGTCTCCATACGAGTCGTCGAGAATCACCGTATGAGAGGATGTCTCTTGCACGAAGAAGTGTTGGTCAATCTGGACATCCCTAACCTTTACTCAAACATTCGGGCACGCCCCGTGTAGCTCATTTATGGTTCGGGTCGCCATGTGTTGTCATGATGTTGCATGTCCAATGGGAGAAATTGTGAAATAGTGTAGTTCCACGCACATTACACAAACAATTATAAATATGAAAATTATCTTAGGGCCTACTGGCATTCAAGTGCATATAGAGGGGTGCAAGCAAGATTTGAATCTTGCACCTCCAAGATAGAAGACACTTATCTTACCATTAGGGAAACTACCAAGTACTTTAAATGTTATATTCAAAAGGCATAGGAAAACAACCGTACAAAACTGTGTGCACAAAACCATGTTTCAAGCCCATGGTTTTGCGCATGCCATAAGAAAAATCATGTGCCCAAAAACCATGGGTCCAAGCCCATGGTTTTGTGCATGTTAGAAGCATGGATAGACCTAGAAAAACCATCGTAAGGCTTGTGTAAAAGGGGGCTCAATAGGTGATATCATTATCATCACTTTCAATATAATCTTCTTCTTAATATTCATCTTGAAATCTATCTTCTTCTTGAGTCTAAAAATCTTTGTTTTTTTCAAATGTGACATTGGTTTCCTCGATTGTAACATCCACATCGTCGTCTTTTCGACAAATTCATGAACGTCCTCCCTGGTCCATGGCCCCGGTGGTCCCGCTCATATGAAGCATGCACACGCATCTTCACGACATCGTATCTTCCACCCGTGCTTGGTGTTGATTGGCCACCGGCCCTTCTTGTAGAAGTCCATCGACATCAGGTTGATTTCCAATCCATGGTCGATTAGTGCCACCACTAGCTCCTTAAGATCCCTGATCCGGACCGGGGTTTCCATCCTCGCTCTGGCCCAGTGTGGGTTCATGTATTGGCTCTCCGAAAACTCCTCTTCCGTCGCCACCTCTTCTCCGGCTCTGGCTCTGTCGAGAGCTAGGTCCTCTTTACCAGGTCCGCAATGGGATTGTGGAATTCCTTCTTTCTGATCCCTAACACCTCCCTCAATGAGAGCTTCACCTTGCTATCGAGGATTCGTTCCTCCAAGACCTTCTGTAGGTCTGTCGCTCTCTCTATCTCCGAGCTCGACCAGAAGCTCGGTAATTTCATCTTCTCCTATGAGCTGGTTGGGCCTCCGTCGTTCCTTCCCGGTCCGCTTATCTTCAAGCAGAACCTCATAGTTCTGGCACGTAGCTTCTACGAAGCCGGTCTTCTCTTCTACCAGATCGTTCCATCTGGTGCCCTCTTGGACCCGCCTCTGTGTGTGGTCTGCCTCTTCCTTATGTAGCCTCATCCCCGAGAGGCCTTCTAGTATGAGTGGCTAGAATCCGGTATTGCTTTCGGATGCAGTGCCCTTCTCTCCACCTACGTGGATCCCTGCTGACACCGAGTAACGGATGGCCTCGGCGTTCCTGGTCGTTGCTTCCTCCATACCCTCTTCATGTTGCCTCGTTTGGTGTTCACCTCGAGGGGCCTTCACGTATCGCACACATGTACCCGTCCGTTCCAGAGGTACACAACATTGTTCTTGATTGCTTCAGCGAAATCGGTGCACTCTCTCTAGATGTGGTTGACGGCATCACACCATATGCATCTTTGGTTGTTCGGAGGCCTCCGATCGCGCAACTGTCACCTGCCATCTCTCCTAGGTTGCGCGATCTGGAGATCGCGTACCATCCTCGTCAGCTGCTCTAGAGCAGTGCCCCCGGATGGACCCTTGACCACTTTGGTCGGAACCATGCCCGACTCGAGCCACCTTCGTGTTTCTTCCTGGTAGCCAGGCCCGCCACTAATGATTTTGTGTCATTCCATTCACGCCGTTTGTCGAAACGACCAAAAATCCTTTTTCATTCCATTCATCTATCTCCAATAGAAGATCCACCTTCTCCCAATCGAGCATGTCCACCGACTTGATAAACAACAGGACCTTGCTCGTATCAAGCATGGCCCGGTCCAATGTCAAAAGGCACACAAACCATTTTTCAAATTCTTGGAGCGCCGAAGTGTTCCTCCCTTTCCCCGGGCTCTCGACCCATTCCATGAACTCCCACTTCGACAACCGGAGAGAGTCATCGAAGCCATACATCCCGAGGAGCCGTCCCTCGAACTCCGACCAATTTCGACAATTGGCTTGGATCTCGAGCACCTCCACGTGGATGAGGGGTTTCACGACCCGTGGGAATCTAGATGACTGTCTATCCTCTGGGATATCCTTCATTATCATTTTGGCCTAGTAGGCCTCTAGATAACTTGTCACATCCTTCCTTTTGAATGAGACTATCATCTCTATGGCCAGGTCAAGGCCACCTATGCCCTCCCGCGCATTTACTATCCGGTCAACAACCACCACCATCACCTCTACTAGTTTACTTCCTCTCATCTTTGGACTCCTATGCTACCCCCTTTCACATCGGGTTCACCAAATATGTCGTGGATATCCGCGTGGATGTGTAGAAATGGGGCGGAACCACTAGGGTCACGAACCAAAGAACTGGTATGTGAGGAAGGTGGTCCGGGTCAAGGTTCAGTTAGCCTCTTCGGATTGGTTTCCAGATGCGTATCCGATATGGAATGATTTCCGTATGTCGAATGGTGACGGGCTTCGGGACGTAAACTAATACGAATCGGTCACCGGATGGCAACGATGAGCTCACGGGCTCACTCACCCGAATACGCAAATTCAACAGAAGTTTATCAAGGCCAAGAACATAGAACACTCACCCACACGATCGGTATAACGATCGTGTAGGGCGACGCTACGAGAATCGGCGTTCAACAAAAAATCGAGGAGGGCAGGCGGAAACATGGTCATACGGAGGAGACAGACACCCACATAACTAGCAGCCCCGCAACGACAGTTCAGAGGAAGACCGATGTCGCCCCTAGAGTACCAATTGTCGTGGTTACCGTAGGAAGCCCCGAAATACATGACAACATCAGTACCAACAACGACCTCGTGACGAACCTGTGCCACCACCCGAGCCTGTGGCTCAACCAACCACAGAAAAAGGTGAGTCTAGTATACATTGCTTTAGTTGCCAATAGCCAGACCACTACGCGACTTAGTGCCCACAACGCGATAAGGGCAAGGGACCAGTGGTGAATACCATCACGACGGAAGTACAACAGGTGACCATCTATAGCCAGTCCAAGGTAGCCTAGTGGGAAGTGCAAAATGACATACGAAAAGCTGAAAAAGCCTGGGTAGACAAAGCTAATGAGGCCAACATTGATCGCATGCATCAAGATGCGGTAGCCGAAGAATGATCATCCCATATGGAGGACGCTGCGACATGGGAGGATCTGGTATGGCAGGCCCTCTTGGACTGCCAGATCACTCTGATGATGAACACACTGTTATATTTGGTTCCTTGATTCCGGCAAGCCATGGAGACCCGTATGCGTAACATAGTTGAGTCATGATTCCTACCCGTTTTGCCGAATCTATTACAGGGCTGACCGTGGTGGATCACCATAATCTGGCCATCAAGGTTATCCTACAAGGGGAAGAAATCTCGGGGTGCATAGTCGATGGAGGTTCGGGAGTGAAGTTCATTAACAAGGCCACTTGCACCCGCCTCGGCATTACAAAGTGGGAAGTGTGCCCATTCTGGCTCCACATGGCGGATACACGATCCGTTTGACCACTGGGGTTACTTTGAAAGCAAAAAATCATGATAGGCGGACATACATTTGAAATATTGGTCGTCATATTGGCCCTTGATGATCCTGGTGCTTACCCCCTCCTGTTAGGCTGCCCATGGTTGCGCACCGCAAACATGAAGCAGAATTGGCAACACAACAATATCAGTTTTTGATGAGGCTGAGCCAATGTTCAGGTGCCTACCCAAGAGAGCACCCCACCCACTAAAGCTATGACTCCGCTTTACGTGGAAGAAGTTCACATGCTCCAAGGGTTAGACGACGAGGAACTAGAAACTTATCTAGAGGAGAACCCTCAAATCGTGCCATTGTTCTAGATTGATGTCATCGAGACGGTTGGAGCATACGCCACACCCACAATAGCCAAAGAAGAGGACTGCGAACCCGATACAGAGGCTCTGATGAAACTCCGTAGGGCGCATGACGCATTCGATCGAGAAATGGAAATCTCTCGACGTGTCACAACATTGGCCTTAGAAGAAATCAATGTTGGGACTACCGATGCACCGCGACCTCTCTGAATAGCGAAGGACCTACCTCCTTAGGAAAAGGTTGTCATTATCAACCAGTTGCACGAATATAAAGATGTGTTCACATGGTCGCATGAGGATATGAAGGGGTTGGACCCCAAGTTCTACCAACAACAAATTAACCTAGCGATGGATGCAAAACCCGTCCAACAAAGGCGGTATCGCATGAACCCGAACTACGCGGCATGCATAAAAGAAGAAATCGATAAGCTCTTGAAAATCGGGTTCATCTGACTAGTCAAGTAGGCAACGTGGCTGAGTTCAATTGTAGTTGTACCCAAAAAGAATGGGAAAATCCACGTCTGCGTCGACTATCGAAAACTCAACGCGGTAACAATTACAAATGCTTTTCCCTATTGGGAAGACGGTCCCTTTGGATGGGATCCGGTTATGAATGAAGAGGACCCAGTGAAAACCGGAAGAGATTCGGAAATCGGATCAGATGGACCCGGTGAGAACCGGAAGAGAAGACATATTTGTAAAATATGTTTTGAGCAAGCCTTTTGAGGCTATATTTGTAAATATCCCTAAGTTCATATAAGTATAAATATGACTTAGGCCAATCACTTTAAGGTGTTGTTGTCATATTGTTGTATGTGTATAACGGTTGTATAGAGAGAGAGAGAGATACAGAGCGATACTCTGTTGTAACCGCCGGCTGGCAAAGATACAGAGCTTAAGGTCGTTGCTTCTGAGTCTCTGTTTGTACCTTTCTTATATAGTGATAGTTTGGAGTCTATGGGCTCCCGTGGTTTTTCCCTATTAGGGTTTTCCACGTAAACATCATGTGTATCCTCTATGGTTGTTTGTGTGTGTACGTGCGTTCACTCCCTACTTCCCTTTTCTGTGTTTGATTCTCATAGAAGTGATTCAAGACTTGGTTGTGGCCAAGCAATATTCCGCGATATTCTCTTCATTCCCCTTCCTTTCACAGATGGCGTACTCGACACCGTAGCCGAGCACGAAATGTAATCAAATCTGCATGCATCTTCATGATAAGGAAAAGACCACTTTTGTGATAGATTGCGGCATATTCGTAGTGGTGGTGATGATGTTCGGGTTTAAAACAACGCCTGGAACATTTCAACGCATCATCACAGAAATCTTTGGCAAATACATACCTTTGGTTTCGTTTAGAACGATGCTGCTCAACACGACTTAGCCTTAATCCAGCCAAGTGCGCGTCCAACGTAACCAGTGGGGCTCTCCTCTGACACATAGTAAGCCGTGAAGGCATTGCGGTTGATTCGGGGAAGATCAAGGCCATCATTGAGGCCCCGACCCCGAAGAATGCAAAGGTCCTAAGTCATTTTCTAGGGTAGATTCGTTGGCACAGTAGAATGCTTCGTTATCTAGCTGATTTTGCGACACCCTTGCATACGGTGGTGCATCGAACACCGTTCAATTGGACAGAGACGGAAGACAAGGCAAACATGGCATTGAAGGTAATGCTCACACAGGCACTGGTAGTACAAACACCAGACTAGACGCGACCGTTCCACATGTTCATGAATGCATTAGACAAAGCCATCGGCAACGCACTAATGTAGTTGACCGAGCCGAATTGGTATCGGCCAATGTACTACTCTAGTCGGAAACTGTCGGTCGTCGAGTGGAACTACTCCACGATCTAGCGTGAAGCCCTCGGTATGATATATAGCATCAACCAATTTTGACATTAGCTACTAGGCCGGAAATTCTTCTTTCACGTGGATCATGTGACACTCCTCTATGAAGTTTCGAAGCAATTGCTTACAGGGAAGCTGGCACGATGGATGTTACTATTATAGGAATTCGAATTCAAAATCTAGCATCGACCAGGAGCTCAGCATGTGGTGGTGGATTATGTAAGTCGTATAAAAAATGGCAAGAATGTTGTTGAAGGGGACAATGACTTTCCGAACAGTGGAATCCTACACATTTTGGCAAGCGACGCCCAGGATAGACAAGTCGTCACCAAACGGCAAATGGCTTGATGATATGAGCCATTTCTTGAGCATAGGCCTACCACCTCCACGGGTGCGGATGGATGAGAAAAAGCAATTAGCGGTCAGGTGTCACAACTTTTGTCTATTAGAAGGAACTTTGTATCACAAGGGAAGCGACGACATTTGGCGAAGGTGTGGTTGAAATGATGACAAGGAAACAGTGTTAAGAGAAGCCCAGCCCATTGGGGTATAGCCGGGGGTCATTACGCAAGTGTCACTACCACGCGGAAGATATGGCAAGGTGGGCTCTGGTGGCCAAGGACATAGAAGGATGCCCAAGAATGAGACCTATGTCAGTGAATGGGACAACCTATCGAGCGAGCTCAAATGCTGCATCAACTCATGCTTCCATTAGAGCCATTCCAAAAATGGAACCTCGATTTCGTTGGCCCATTTACCTCGAGTGCAACACACACGGGCAACAAGTGCATTTTGGTCGCAATGGATTATTGCACCAAATGGGTTGAAGCGAAAGCCTTAGGGGACAACACGGTGGCATCCACCGCAAAATTTTTGTATGAGAACATCTGGTGTTGTTTCGGCAGTCCTATCAAACTCATCAACGACCAAGGAGGACACTTCCTGAATACAGTGATTCACGGGCTCACCAACCACTATGTCGTAGTCCACAAAAAGAGTACCCTGTACTACCCTCAGATGAATGGGCTCGTGGAGTCGATGAACAAAACTTTACAGAACATTTTAAAGAAGATCATCAACGGAAAGCACACGGATTGGGACACTAAGGTTCACAACGCCCTATGGGCATATCAAACAAGCTTCAAAACCAATATCCAGTCCACCCTATTCCGGTTAGCGTTTGGACTCGATCCCGTAATGCCCGTCGAGTTCTAGGTTCTGAGCTTGGGGATATAGATTCTGGAACGCCTTCCCGAAAAACAGTCGGAATAGCTATGCTTGCAACAACTTCTCGAACTCAACCAAGACAGGATACGGAGCACGGTGATCCTGGAACAGGAGTAATGCCATTGAAAGGCGTTCGTGGATCGACATTGAGGGGGTAACGAGAAATTTTTTGAAATCGGAAAAGTTGTACTAGGGTTCCAAACACGCATGAGAAATTCCCGGAAGACTATGATTTCAGTGGACAATGTCGTATTAGATAATCGGCGTCGAAAATGGTACTTTCGAGCTCGGCACACTCGCCGGGGAAGTTTTATGACAAAAGGTCAATGACTTCCGACTCAAGCCGTACTAGGAACCCACACTACTGAAACCTTTCTGAAATGCCGCAAAATTAAAGGAAGAGAATGTTGTCCTACTCCCTGCCACATCAATTTCAGGGGGTGAACCAATACCTCATTAAATGGAACCCCACTCTGTAATTGTAAAGAATCAATGGTGATTCTTGTGTAGCGGAAGAGATGTGTGTTATGTGTATGTGTCAGACCAAAGAGGAGAGGAGAGAAACACAAGATGGATAAGAGACAAAATGAAGTACTCAAGAAGAAGGAGATGTATATTAACAAGGAGAATATGATAAATGAAAATGTAGCATTACAAGGAGTCACAACCGACTTAGTATGAAGTATGAGGAGGGTGCTTTATATAGAGTCACCCTCTCTCTTCATTAACTTTACAACAACCACTCTCTCTCTTGGGGAATGTGAAGACCCATAGTCATGGGGAATATGTAACTCATTAGTTATGTGTCATAGAATATGATTCTATGACACATAGTTAATGTGTGGAGAGTAGTGGTGTGACTCTTGACCTTTGAGTAATCACGTATTCTCAAAAGGTGTGTTCACACGTTGCACTATGTTGAGCTTGATTCTCAACATGCCCCCTCAAGCCCAACTCGGGTCGGTTCCTTTCGGTGGATGTTCGCTTCGGTGCGTATCCGGTTCGGATGATCTCTGGTGTCTACTTCGGCTCGTACCCGGTTTAGACGGTATCTGGTTCTCGCTTGTACTCCCCCTCAAGCTTGGCAAGTCAGGAATCGTCAATCCGAGGTCTGACATGAATTGTCGAAGCTTGTTGGCTCCTAAGGCTTTGGTGAAGATGTCGGTCGTCTGAAGATTTGTGTTGATGTGTTGAAGGTTGACATCTCCGGCCTGTACGCACTCTCGAATGAAGTGATAGTGCACTTCGATGTGCTTTGTGCGCACGTGGAACACCGAGTTCCAAGCCAAATATATACTGCTCATGTTGTCGTAGTAAATGGGAGTCGGATCCTTGATGGGGATGCCCAAATCCTTCAATATCCTCTTGAGCCATACGACTTCACATGCAGGTACGGCTGCACCCCTGTATTCGACTTCCGTACTCGAAAGTGCGACAGTAGGCTGCTTCTTACTACTCCAAGATATTGCTCCGCTACCGAGCGAGAAGACAAATCCGGAGGTCGATCATCGATCAACTTTGTAGCCTACCCAATCTGTGTTTGTGTACCCTTTGAGTCGTATTGGTGGGGCTGATGCGTAGAGAACGCTGTAATCCATTGTGTCGCTCACGTATCGTAATACTCGCTTAGCGCAATTGAAATGGATATCTCGCGGAGTTTGCATGAATTGGCTAAGGAGTTCGACTGGATAGCTACGGTCGGGTCAAGTGATCGTGAGATAGATGAGGCTCCCGATCAGTTGACAATATTGGGTCGGCTCGCACTCGTCTGTGCTGGAGTCAACATCTAGTTTGAGGTTTCGATCAAGAGGCATAGCGACTGATTTGCACTCAGTCATCCCGAACTTGTATAACAAGTTGAGGATGTGTGCCATTGAGAGATCATAATGCCGGTCGGATTCCGAATTACCTCGATGCCTAGGAAGTAATGAAGCTCCTTCATGTCCATCATCTCGAATTTGTTGGAGAGGATGGACTTCACCTTGTTGATGTCGACTAAAATGCTCCCCTCCAATAACCAGATCATCCACGTAGAGGATGATGACAATCAGACTTCCAGAGTCGTTTCGCACATAGAGGGAGTTGTCGGATTTTGACATTCGGAAGCCGATTTGATGAAGATATTGTGTAATCTTCGAATGCCAAGCGTGTGGTGCTTGCTTGAGGCCGTAGAGAGGCTTCTTGAGTTGGCATATGGCTTTTGGATGAATGCGCGATTTGAACCCAGGTGGTTGTACCATGTACACCTCGTTTAATTCGCCTTGAAGAAAGGCGTTCTTGACGTCCATTTGGTGGAGGTGCCACCCTTTTGCTGCTGCAAGTGCGATCACGGTCCGCACCGTCGTCATCTTTGCCACTTGGGGCAAAGGTGTCTTCATAGTCGACTCCATGTGTTTGTGCGTATCCTTTCACTATGAGTCGAGCTTTGTAACGGTTTATGGAGCCGTCGGCATTATACTTCACCTTGTAGATCCATTTGCAGCCAATTGCCTTCTTGTGCGGTGAGTGGGGAACAAGATCCCATGTCTCGTTCTTGCATAATGCATGCATCTCCTCGTTCATTGCTTCGATCCATCACGGGTCCTTCACAGCTTCGGAAAAGGTTTCTGGCTCCCGTACTGTTGCCACCTTCATCATAAATGCGTAATGGTACGCCATGTACTCATCGTAGCTGAATTGGCTCATGGGGTTCTTTTCATGGGTGGATCGGCGGAGCTTCTCGTTTGCGGATTCTAAGGCTTTCTTCACTCCATTTGTCCAGATGTCAAGGCCTTCGAACTCACAATCGAGGGAGTGAGTCGATTCGATGCCGTCGAAAATGATCGTCTTCATACTCCGGCATTTTGGCCTTCCCTTTGTCTAGCTTCGGACTCGGTCAAGATGTGCTTTGATCGCTCGGAGGCTCCTGCTTCGAACATGCGCATAAAGCGATCTTCATCCTCTATCTCTTGTTCCGCGGATTCCGGGTCAAGCAGAATTGGAGTCGAAGTTGTCTCTGGTGCATACTAGGATGTGGAAGTCTCGTCAAAAATGACATCTTGACTTACGCGAACTTATCGAGTCGAGGGGTTGTAGCACTTGTACCCCTTTTGCTCTAGTGAGTATCCGATGAAGATACATTTCTCCAACTTCGGGTCGAGATTTTGTCGCTTTTCGTCGGGGATGTGCACATATGCAATGGAGCCAAATATCCGGATGTATGATAGATCCAGTTTCTTTCCGAAAAACTTTTCGTGCGGTGTGAGGTCATGCATGCCGGATGTTGTACACCGATTCATGAGGTATACTGTCGTGTTAGCCACTTTTGCCCAGTACGACTTCGACACGTGCTTGTCGTTCATCATGGCCCATGCTACTTCGAGGATGTGACGATTCTTTCGTTCGGCCACTCCGTTTTGTTGTGGCCTATGTCGACACGAAAACTTTCACCGAATTCCTTCTTTCCGTAGATACGCCGTAAACTCATCCGAGAAATATTCCTTGCCTCCATCCGATCGAAGGCACCGTACGTGTCGACTCGTAGCTTTTTCGACACCACTCTTGAATTTTTGGAAGTGTCTGAACACTTCACCCTTTTGCTGCATCGGGTAGATCCAAGTGTGCCTAGAGAAGTCATCGATAAAGGTCATGTAGTATTGGCATCCATCGAATGTCACCGTTTGAGCTGGTCCCCATACATCGGAATGAATTGCGTCGAGTACGCCTTTGCTTACATTCCTCTTCGCCGGAAATGGATGCCAATGTTGCTTGCCGAATTGGCAAGCTGCACATACGCCTTCAATCTCTCTCTCTTTGAAGGTCGGGAGTCCGATGATGACTCCTTTCGATTGCATTGCCTTGAGCTTTTGATGATTGATATGGCCAATCCGCTTGTGCCATAGCTCTATGTCGGTGTCAGGTTTGAGGCCCTGTGTGTACATGGCCGATTTCACCTCATTTGACTCAAGAATAAACATTCGACCTTCCTTTCGACCCCGAGCGATGAGTCGGCCTTCCTTCTCGATGAAGCAACCACCTTGGTTGAATCGAACTTGCATCCCTTGCTCCACAATTTGGCCGACCGAGACCAAATGCTTCGTTATGGTGGGTACATGTAATACATTTTTGATGCAAGTTTGTTTGCCATCTTTCCCGAATGGGACATTCCCGACATGTCGAATCGGATGAGTGGTATCGTCTCCGGTCTCGACATAACTGGGTCGATCCGGCTCCCACAAGTCTCGGAACCACTCTTGATGGGACGTCATATGGTTCGAAGCACCGGAGTCGACGAACCATACGTCTTCCAGACCAGAGGCATTAGTTGATGTAGAAGCCGACATAGATTTCTCTATGTCTCATCATGAATAGTCTGCCGTAATCGCCGTACTCGGAGTTGGTGGCTTAATTCATGAGTTGTCGGCTTGTGGACGCCGACTCGCGCATCTTCTTTCAGCGCTCTTCTTCGCGGTGGCCGACTTTCCCGCAATATCCACATTCGATTGAGGTTTGTCGGCTCAGACTGGAGTGGTGGCTCCCCCTTCTTCCGAAGGTTCCCCAATGGCCTCCACCTTGTTGCCGTAATTGAGAGTTGTTTTCATAAATCGGGCCTTGTCTGCCTCGTTCGCCACGTCCTTGGCCGAATTGGCCTCTTCTTGCATGGCCGCGTCGCGTCCTCTTCGTCTGTCCGAATGCGTGTAGAGCACTTGGCCTTCTGAGGCGTTGTTCCTTGTTCGAACATGATTCTCTTCGACCAACAACATGGATTGAAGGTCGAAGAAGCAGTGCGGATTCTCCCGTGCTAGTACGGCGGTCCGCATCGTGCCAAACCGTGGTGCAAGGCCGCCAAGGCATATTTGCACCATCTTGTCATCCTCCACGTTTACACTTATCGAGCTGAGCGAGTCGCAAAGCTCCTTGATCTTCAAAGTGTAGCTTGTGACGGACATATCCCTTTGTTGGATATTATTCAACTCTTGGCGGAGTTGAAACTTCCTCGTGGTCGTGTTGGCAACGAAAATCTTGTGTAGATTCTCCCACTCTTCCTTTGGCATCCTGACTTCTCGAATGTAGCTGAGCATGTGGTCGTGTACACATGTCTCCAAGAAATACATTACTCGACTTGCCGCTTGCTCCCATGATGCATAGTCGGCATCTTTCGGGTTGGGTCGATTTTCTTGTGCTCCTTTGATGTAGCCCCAATAGCCTTGGCCCACAAGCTATTGGTGCATCTTGTACTCCCAAGATGCAAAGTTGCTCCGGTCCAACTTCTCGCTAGGGAGAGCGCTCCCCATTTGAGTATTCATTGTCTATTACGCTTCGTTTGTTCTTTTCCTTCTCCCTCGAACATGAGCTATGTAGTGGTACTACGATAACGATGAGCCGGTTCTTCTCGAACGTCGGCGTAGAGCACAACACACGATCACAATGAGGCGAGTGGGCTAGATCGAGCTACCAAATCTGTTACGGGCATGAACATTTAATATCCCGTGGTGAGAATTTACCGTAGTATTTTATACACGTGGATAAGTGTGAGGGTTAAACCAAAGTGTAAAGAATACTACGGTAAATTCTCACCACGGGATATTAAATGTTCATGCCCGTAACAAAATCGCTCTGATACCATGTAAAGAATCAATGGTGATTATTGTGTAGCGGAAGAGATGTGTGTTATGTGTATGTGTGAGAAGAAAGAGGAGAGGAGAGAAACACAAGATGGATAAGAGACAAAATGAAGTACTCAAGAAGAAGGAGATGTATATTAACAAGGAGAATATGATAAATAAAAATGTAGCATTACAAGGAGTCACAACCAACTTAGTATGAAGTATGAGGGTGCTTTATATAGAGTCACCCTCTCTCTTCATTAACTTTACAACAACCACTCTCTCTCTTGGGGAATGTGAAGACTCATAGTCATGGGGAATATGTAACTCATTAGTTATGTGTCATAGAATATGATTCTATGACACATAGTTAATGTGTAGAGAGTAGTGGTGTGACTCTTGACCTTTGAGTAATCACGTATTCTCAAAAGGTGTGTTCACACGATGCACTATGTTGAGCTTGATTCTCAACAGTAATCATGTACCCTTAATGTATCATAGTATAGTAACAGCCATTACCATTAGGTATGAAATGAAAAAAAAAAGGGAAGGGCATTCAAAACTATTTAAAGCATCCAAATGCATATCCCAAGAAAGCAAGTACACGCGTGCACACCATGGTTCGAAGGATCTTGAACCCTAACATCCCAACCTCACAAAAAGGGGATTCGAGTCATTTCTCTACACATAGAAAAAACTCTCATTGCTCTCCTCACTCTCCTCGCGCCCTTCCCTCAGCCCGCTCCCCTCGCTCTGTCTAGCGCACAAGCAACCTCTCTGTACCATTAGACGCCGACATCGCCCTACCAATCGACATTTCCCTTGCTCTTTGACCCACGACCATGGCCTAGCAAGCTACATCTGAGTGGCAGAGGCATTGCCCCACCCCAACTCCCATGACATGGAGACCAAGATCAACATAGATACGATCACCAACACCATGATCATGAAGAAGTTGGACTTCATCTCGACAGGAGAACAGAACTTTGAGATCCCTCCCTCAGAGGTTCTTGAATGCCACTTTGGTGAATATTCCCTCTCGGCAGAAGCATATAAGACACGAGATGCCCCTGACCCATTCTTCCGAGAAATAACGAAGTTCCTATTAGAGGTGGGGTGTGTCCATCCAAAAGCAAAAGGTTAGCATCATCATTTCAACTTCCGAAGGGCACATCGTTGACTGGGGGGGTGATCACAGGGCCATCTCTACGCCTTCCAGGCAGGTAAAAAGATCAGCCCAATAATCCAACAGTATTTCACAATATTGTTCCCTCGACATGCTCTCCCAGCTCCGGGCTCGCCAGCTCTGTGTCAACAGAAGCGGAGGCTTGAAGTCCTCGGCATGACAAATTGGGAGGAGGAAGGCAGCACTCGGGCCCCAAAAACCGCCGTCCCCCGAAACGAGCAGTGGACCCCTCCCGAGGAGGAAACCGACAAGCAAGCAAGCAGCCCTAAACCCAAGCGTCGAAGGGCACATCGTTGACTGGGGGGGTGATCACAGGGCCATCTCTGCGCGAAGGACTCCACGCCTTCCAGGCAGGTAAAAAGATCAACCTAATAATCCAACAGTATTTCACAATATTGTTCCCTCGACATGCTCTCCCAGCTCCGGGCTCGCCAGCTCTGTGTCAACAGAAGCGGAGGCTTGAAGTCCTCGGCATGACAAATTGGGAGGAGGAAGGCAGCACTCGGGCCCCAAAAACCGCCATCCCCCGAAACGAGCAGTGGACCCCTCCCGAGGAGGAAACCGACAAGCAAGCAAGAAGCCCTAAACCCAAGCGTCAAAGGGCACATCGTTGACTGGGGGGGTGATCACAGGGCCATCTCTGCGCGAAGGACTCCACGCCTTCCAGGCAGGTAAAAAGATCAACCTAATAATCCAACAGTATTTCACAATATTGTTCCCTCGACATGCTCTCCCAGCTCCGGGCTCGCCAGCTTTGTGTCAACAGAAGCGGAGGCTTGAAGTCCTCGGCATGACAAATTGGGAGGAGGAAGACAGCACTCGGGCCCCAAAAACCGCCATCCCCCGAAACGAGCAGTGGACCCCTCCCGAGGAGGAAACCGACAAGCAAGCAAGCAGCCCTAAACCCAAGCGTCGTCGACTAGATCGAAAGGACGGTCAAGGTTTGGTAAAAGATGCAGCTCCACAACCTACCCCCTTAGTAACTATCAAAATGGATCCCATACAGGTGGGCCCAATCGACCCTAACCAGAAATACAGAAAGAGGCAAAGGCATCCTCACACCCGATAATGTCATATAATGGCTTACCCGGAGATGCCAGTCGTGGCCCACGAATTCGCAACTCTACTCCAATTCGGCACCTCCTTCGAAATCATGGAATTCTTGGCCGTGCAGCAAATCAAAGTCTCGCAACACATGGTGGAGGAGCACGCAAAAAGGCAAATGATCGAGCAGCCCTGGCTGGAATAGTAGAACTAGAGGAAGAATGCCACTCTAAGCAAGATCGACCGAAAGTGGAACACGGATGAAGACCGTATGGGAATCAAGTTGCCCCCATTAAATATCCCCTTAGTCGAAGTACAGAGGGAGCTTGTCATAGTGCGGAACGGAGCGAAGGATATGGTTCGAAAGAACAAGACAACGAAGAAGGCCGAAAAGTATGCCAAGCAACAACTTGAGGAGGCCCAAAAGACAATCACAGAATTGGAACACCGCCTACAATGACAGATACAACTGAAGTCCCTATGGAAGAAACGTGGCACGAAGAGCCAAGACGAGAAGTTGCACACCCGAAAGAAGGGATGCAAGCAGAACAGGCACCAACCGCCGCACCAATAGAAGAAGGCATGCAACAAGAACAACCACAAGAGGTTGAACTAGAGCCAACAAAACCCACCAGCCTCCCCGCAACAGAATTGACGGAACAAACCACCCCCCCCCCCCCCCCCCGCAATAGAGCCTACTACCCCCCTTGAATCCACGACTATGACACAAACCACGACACCCCCTAGAGCACCTACCGTCATTCTGGTAGAGACGAACCATCTGGAACCGAATATCCTGGACATCTTCGACGACTGAGGAAGGTCTTTTGTGGGTTCAATCGTGCAAGAATTGTCCCACATGTGTGCCATGTGTTGGCCGCCTTGCACGGCCAAGTGGGAAAGGTTGAGAAGGACAAAAGACAAAGGGACGGTTACGGCAAGTGAAGAAGACAGGTGGGGTTGTAACGTAATGAAGAGCCATAGTGTAGGGACAACTGAAGCGTGATTAATATGTTAAAGAAAAAGTAATGGTTTGTGCGTCGAGCGTAACCACCCATGAACCTGTATATAAAGGGCATGGAAAACTATTAATAGCTAGCGATAATTTTGTGTTCAAACATCTGCAATTAGTTTCTGTTGCCTGACTCTCTGTGTTCTCATAACTCTTCGTATCTGTTTCGTGTCGAGTTCATTTTCTATGTTGAGTCATATACGCGGTGTATGCTATTGCATAAGGAGTCAGTTGTAACTATCTTCCTAATTTCCACAGTCTCCATGTTTAAATTAAAACTTACGAGCCCAGTGTATAGTCACCTGTATCACGGTTACAACGTACTCTCCCATTCCTGAACCACAATACCCTTGAGTTGAACCCGAAGGACTGAGCATTCGGCACCATGTCACCTCAACGTGTAACACTTACTCTGCATATTCCACTCTCTATGTTTTTGTTGCGATTCGGTTGAGCCGATTGTGATCTATGTTTAGCTTCCGCATTATTTCTTTTTCACAAGCCCTTTATCAAGGGCTGACACAAGTACTAACCAGTAAGGCAAGAATTTGATAGGTGTCATGCCCGTCGAAGGCCATTTTGCCCATAAAAAACATACACATAATAAAAATGCCCGCCAAGTGACATATAAAGTTTAAATATCCATTTTTCATGCGAAAGGCCCCTACAAATTACGCATGTCAAATGACATGTTAAAATTCTATTTTCCATGTCATATATATTATATACATATACATATGTCAATTATTATATATATGAAGTATGTATTATAATATATTCATACTATATAAAAAAAATCCAAAAAATTATATACTTTTTATAACACGCTTAAAATAATATCATTATCATGTAATAATGGTATATATTCTCAAATATTTATTCTTAATTTCTTTAATAATAATATTAGTTGAAATTTGATTGAAATTTTAAACAATAAACTTTATTAAATACATACTTTAAGAGTGTATAACTCTAGGTTTGATTTTAATGTTTTAAGTTTTAAGTTAAAACTAAAATTTTTTACTTACATAAAATTTCAAGTTAAAACTAAATTTTTACTACCTTTTTTTCATACTTATTAGTAAAAACATTAACATGATATTAATTTTATGTATTTCATTATCTTTGTTAGGTAGTTATGTTTATTTGTGCACTTTCTATAGTAATGAAATGTATAACAATGAAGCATCATATAGAACTTTCATTATTAAAACTGGTAAAGCATCATATAGAACTTTCATTATTAAAATTTGTATGTCAAATGACATGTTAGTTTTTGCACTCTTGTGTCATATGACATACATCTTTAAAAAATGCCCATCAAAAAACTTTTATACTAACCCGTCAAATTCAGGCCCTACTGACCAGTACTTGAATGCTCATAAATGAACTTCTGACACTAACTGCCTATTATATTCCTATTACTAAAATAGGAATATAGGCTCCAAACGGTTTGTCGGGTCCCAGTTGATCCGGCCTCCAGCTTTTTTAGCTGATCTAGTATCAGACTTCTTTGGCCAACTCTATCCAGCTGATCTGACTATCAACTTCTTCGGCCAACTCAGCCTTTTAGCCTTTAGCTTATTCAACTCATGTTGAGCTTATCACCAATAGGAAGGTCCACATGTACACAAATATATGTAAATATGAAAATGTATATTGTTGACATACAAGCTCAACATTGGGTGCGTAAACGGGTGCGTAACCTAGTGCGTAGACTGGCTGCATAAAACCATACACACAAAGGCCATTAGAGCATTATTCCTCGTAAGGAATAATTTTGGGAGTTAGTATAGGAAGCTCATAAATGAGCATTGAAGTATGTGTCAGTACTCCAACAATACTTCTGTCTGTCCATAAGGACTTGTATAAAAAGCATCGATTGAGCGCATCTTGTATAGTGACTAAGAGTTATTTTTAAATCTAAGTTTTGTGTGTTCTACTCACTCTCTCTCTCATTCTCTAACTCTCCTCCATATGTTGTGTTGTGTTCAAAGGTTTCCATTAAACCTTCTCTTCATCATCTGTGTTACACGGTTGTGTCTGTTCCACTTCCACACACACACTATTCTTTTACATGGTATCATAGCGCGAGGGTTGAAATCCTCTGCAGCCGACAAATAGGCAAACATCACCGTGAAGAACTGAAGTGAAATAAGAATGGATAGAGGGATGGCTAGCTCGTTTCCTACAGAGAAGCTGGACAGAAGTAACTATGCATCTTGGTCGTACAAGATGCACCAATACCTGTTTGTGCATGGGTACTAGAGCTATGTCGATATAGCTAACGACAAAGCACCCGAATCGACACACAGAGACTTCCCGACCTGGGAACAGGCAGCAAGTAGAGTTCTATACTGCCTTGCATCTTGTGTGAGCGACCAGCTCTTGAGCTACATTCGGGATGCCAACACGCCAAAGGACGCGTGGACGAATCTCAAGAGGATTTTCACCACGAGCACAACGGCCAGGAAGCTGCAGCTCAGATAGGAGCTCAACAATGTCCAATAGAAAGATCTATTTGTGGCCGATTACACGGCCCGAATCAAGAAAATCTACGATTCTCTCGCCTCCGTCGACGTGGACGTTGAGGAAGATGAAATGGTGTAGGTGTGCCTTGGAGGGCTAACGTCCAAGTTCGGAGCTTTCCGAACAACGGTCTGCACAAGGGAGAATACGCCATCGTTCTTCGAGCTTCAATAGATGTTGCTCATAGAGGAAAATCACGCAGGTGCATCGACGAGTATGCACGCCGACAACAAAATGTTGTACACGGAGGAAGATAGGCCCTGTGATCGTGGCGGACGTGGCGGACATGGCGGATTGGCACACAATGGAGGCGCCCGAAAAGAGCAGAATGTGGAGCATAATCAAAATGTCAGAAGCAGTTCCGAACCCTTCAGAACCAGGGGGAGTCATGGCAGCGCTGGAAACTGGCAAGAGAATGTTGTGACGGATTACTGGTACTGTGCCAAGAATGGACATAGGGAGAGGAAGTGCGGGAAGAAACGAGCCAATTCTGACAAAGGTGGATCGAGCCGAAGAGACGTAGAGAGGCGTCAAAGGCCACACTACGCGAAAGGCTCCGAACGAGCCAGAAATGGATCGGGCCCAGCCTTCGTAATGAAGCACAAGGCTAATTCAATGGCCGTGAACACCTCGAGGACAAATGAGGTGTGTATGTTGACTCCGGAGCGTCAAATCATATGACGAGTCACAAGGAATGGTTCTCGTACTTGGAGAAACTAGTGTCGTGAAGTTTCCAGCACATAGTGAGAAATCGGGAGATATTGGAGGGATCGGCGAGGTGCACCGTGTGCACCCATCCTTGTAAAATCGTGTGAATAGTAGGATTCAAGTCGGGACAGAGAATCCCATGTAAGTTGGGATTTATCCCACATTGTAACGCATCCCTCTCCTTGTTCTATAAAAGGAGGGGATTGTTCCTTGTAGAAGGGTTGCCCATTTTGAGTCGTAAGGGTATACCATTTGTGTTTCTTTCTAGGTTAGCTTCTCTTCTTTTGTGCGTAGCCGGCTTGGGACCGTGGTTGTATCTTCCCCTTTTTTTTGAGGTTTGCTTCTGCTCGGTCCTGTGCAAGACCCCGCTCGGCGCCACAGCCCATGAGCTCCCCGACCGACGGCTCGGCAACCGACAACAGTTGTAACCTACCTTAGTCCGGCTAGAAGCCGGATTTGTATTATTTCCCTTGTAATATACACATTTGCGTTTGTTTGTGCATATCGGTGTACTTGGTGGTGTCGAGCGCACAGCTCCTTTGCTTCCTATGCAAAGGAGTCGATGTCACGCGCACGCTCTCTCTCTCTCTCCCTCTCTCTCGTACGGTTGCTTCCGGAACGCGCCCGGAATCGTCTTCTTGTGTAAAGAATCAAGAGATAGATTCTTGTGAAGCGGAATAGGTGTGAACTATGTGTGTGTGTGTGAGATAGAGATAGAGATAGAGAGACAGAGTATACACAAGGTTAAATATATTAGCAAAGGAGAAAAGACTCAACATTCTACAAGGTGGGAGGAGGGTGCTTTATGTAGTCACCCTCTCTCTTCATTAACTACAAGCCTCATGGAGCATGGGGAATGTGAAAGCTCATAAGTTATGTGTCATAGAATATGATTCTATGACTCATACTAAATGCTAGAATACAAAGTGGTGAAATAATGGTGACTCTTGACCGTTGGAGTGTCTCTTCACTCTCAAGGTGAGTTCACACACTAGACCAATTTGAGCTTGATTCTCAACACACCCCCTCAAGCTCAAGTCGGGTCGGTTTCAGACTGTATCCGAAATCCGCTTCAACTCGCATTCTGGAGTCCCTGTCAACTCGTGTTGACTCGCATGTATGCGGAGTTGCAGAATCCGTGCTCCAGCTTGCGTTGTGCATAGTTGCAAAGTTTGTGCTTCGGCTTGCATCTTTCTTCGTGGCTTTGTTGCGTGGTTGCGGAATCCACGCGTTATTGCGTATTGTCTTCAGTACTCCCCCTCAAGCTTGGCAGGTCAGGGATCGTCAATCCGAGATCGGTCATGAATTGCCATAGCTTGTCGGCTCTAAAGGCTTTAGTGAAGATGTCAGTCGTTTGAAGATTGGTGCTAATGTGTTGTAGGTCGACATCGCCAGCTAGAATGCACTCTCGGATGAAGTGATAGTGCACTTCGATGTGCTTTGTCTACGCGTGGAACACCGGGTTCCGAGCCAGATAAATACTGCTCATGTTGTCGCAATAAAGGGGAGTCGGATCCTTGATGGGAATGCCCAAATCCTTCAAAATCCTCTTAAGCCATACGGCTTCACATGCAGCTATGGCTGCGCCCCTATATTCCGCCTCCGTACTTGAAAGAGCGACGGTAGGCTGCATCTTGCTACTCCAGGATATTGCTCCGCTGCCGAGGGAGAAAACAAATCCAGAGGTTGATCTTCTATCGGCTTTGTACCCGGCTCAATCGGCATCTGTGTACCCCTCGAGTTGTATTGGCATTTCGGTCTTGTAGAGGATGCCGCAATCCATTGTGCCGCTCACGTATGGTAGAACTCGCTTAGAGCAATCCAAGTGAGTATCACGCGGTGTTTGCATGAATTGGCTAAGGAGACCGACCGGATAACTAAGATCAGGTCGAGTGATCGTGAGGTAGATGAGACTCCCGATGAGTTGCCGATACTGAGTCGGCTCACACGCTTTGGTGCCGGAGTTCGCATCTAGTTTGAGATTACAATCGAGCGGGGTTGCCACGGATTTGCACTTAGCCATCCCGAACTTGTGTAACAAGTTGAGGATGTAGTGCCGTTGAGAGATCATGATTCCAGCTGGAGTCCGAATTACCTCGATGCCGAGGAAGTAGTGGAGCTCCTTCATGTCCGTCATCTCGAACTTGTCGGAAAGGAGGGATTTGACCTTAGTGATTTCGACGAGATGCTCACCTCCAATGACTAGGTCATCCACATATAAGATGATGATGATCGGACTTGCGGAATTGCTTCGTATGTAGAGGGAGTTGTCCGATTTTGACATACGGAAGCCGATTTGATGAAGATATTGCGTTATCTTCGAATGCCAAGCACGCGGTGCTTGCTTGAGGCCGTAGAATGGCTTCTTGAGTCGGCATACGGCTTTTGGATGAGTGCTCGAGTTAAAGCCGGGTGGTTGGATCATGTACACCTCCGCTTCTAATTCGCCTTGTAGAAAGGCGTTCTTGACGTCTATTTGATGGAGGTGCCACCCATTCGCCGCGGCAATCGCAATTACGGTCCGTACCATCGTCATCTTTGCCACCGGGGCAAAGGTCTCTTCGGAGTCGACGCCATGCGTCTGAGCGTATCCGGGAGCCGCTTCGGCGGGTCGGTCTTCATGCGCTCCTTTGATGTAGCTCCAATAGCCTTGTCGGACAAGGTATTGGTGCATCTTGTACTCCCAAGATGCGAAGTTGTTTCAATCCAACTTCTCGGTAGGGAGAGCGCTCCCCATTTGAGTATTCATTATGTCGATTCTTCTTCTTCTTCTTCTTCTTCTCTCTTGAATGCGAGCTATGTAGCGAAGCTACGATAGCGATGAGCCGGTTCTTGGTCGTCGGCTTGGAGCACAACCCACGATCACGATGAGGCGAATGGGCCAGATCGAGCTACCAAATCGCTCTGATACCATGTAAAGAATCAAGAGATAGATTCTTGTGAAGCGGAATAAGTGTGAACTATGTGTGTGTGTGTGAGATAGAGAGAGAGAGAGAGAGAGAGTATACGCAAGGTTAAATATATTAGCAAAGGAGAAAAGACTCAACATTCTACAAGGTGGGAGGAGGGTGCTTTATGTAGTCACCCTCTCTCTTCATTAACTACAAGCCTCATGGAGCATGGGGAATGTGAAAGCTCATAAGTTATGTGTCATAGAATATGATTCTATGACTCATACTAAATGCTAGAATACAAAGTGGTGACATAATGGTGACTCTTGACCGTTGGAGTGTCTCTTCACTCTCAAAGTGAGTTCACGCACTAGACCAAGTTGAGCTTGATTCTCAACATCTTGGCTTCCCTTCTTCCCTCATCTGAGACCCCCGTGGTCCCGCCCTTCTACACACACACACGTAACAACACAATAGATTTGGTGAACCTGACGTGAAAGGCGGCAAGGGAGAATGGAGTTGGAAGAAGACGACTTCACACAACTTTTTGTCGAAGCGGTGAGGGAGTTTGGACGAGCGACAGCAAGACGAGAGTCGGCGTAGCAAGCGGTTGAGCGAGTGGTCGAAAGAGTCGACTGTTTCAATGGGGACAAAGTCCCATTCTACTTGGAAGCCTACAACGCAGATATGGAGGAGCGAGACGTAGACAAGGCATTGAGGCTGGAGTTCTTCTGTCGGGTCATCGTCATCTGTCTGCACGCGGAAGTGATGGAGCTCCGAGAAGCTCATAGTTCGTGGGAGGCCTTCGAAGAAGCGCTCCTGCAGGCATATGGAGGACGGCGGAAGAGCCGGGGACAACGCGGCTTCGACCAGTGGGTAGCATCGGCAAAGACCCATCGGGCGCTACGAACGCATTCCGAGAGTTCGAGCAATGGCTTGCTCGACTGCCGGAGCGGGAACAAGGTCTGGTGGGGGCGGACAAGGTCCTATTGTTCATTAAGTCGATCAACCGAGCGGAACGGGAGGCCATCAGGATTGAGCTCGCAGACGAGGACGGAGCGAATGGCCTCACCGAGGATTGGTTGAAGGTCGGAAGGGTATGCCAAAGGCTAGATGACGAGCGAGCCGAGAAGGCTAAGAGGAAGGCGCGCGATGGCGTGCCATCACAGCGGGAAGAGGCCGAACGACAAAGAGAGTCGGCAAGGCTCGGCTTCGGGGCCAGGATTGCGGAGGCGTATGCGGCTCTCGAGGCGATGCTGGAGGAAGAGGAAAGATCGAGGCCGCAAGCCGACGCCGAGGAGCCGAACTTGCCCCACGAGATGGCAGAAGACCGGTACCACGGTACCACGGGAGAGGGTGCGAAACAAAACGCCCTCTCGACGTGCGGAGATAGAACGGCCAAGGATGAGGCCGAGATACCGATCGCAGAATTGGAACATTGGGACCGGCGGTTTCGGGCGTGTCAACCTGAAACCCTAGACATTGGAGAAGCAAGCCCAGGCAAGGCTTGCGCAATTGGTAAGGAGACAACCACCAACCACGAAGAGCCGGTGGCTACGGACAAGGAGGGCGTAAAACGGACGAGCGATTCTTCGCATCTTCCCACACTTGCTCCCGAGACGATGGCAGTCGGGCCCCTGTGCCCACGCGAGTCCCTAGAGGAGGAAGGCAGCAGCGTGAGACTGAGAATCACTGGAGAGACGATACGGGGAAAGAGCGGATGAAAGCCCTCGGACCCGATTCCGGAGAACTCGGCATTCGGGCCCTTATGCCCATGTGAGACCGAGGAGAAGGATGACGATATCGAGGAGTCCTGGCACGATGCTAGCGAAGATGGATGGGAGATGGCCCGCGAAGAGTTCGACGAAAGGACCATAAAACGACCCGACCGGGGACCAACCTGCGCGGCACTCCGATTCGGGTGGGGCGCAATTTGGTCGTGGATTATTCGACCGGGGCCGGAATCGGCATGAAGGTGCCGATACGGGAGAGGGTGCGGAACAAGCCGCCCTCTTTTACATGGGGAGAAAGACTGACCGGGTGAAGGTCGGGAATCTGGAAGGAAGGTGATCAAGGGTTCAGAACGAGCCCGGCAAGGTCGGCATCGGAGCTGAAACTCCAGACATTGGAGAATCAAGCCCAAGCGGGGCTTGATTGATCACAGAGCAGATGTTATCCACCGACACCGTTAAAAGGGGCGGTGGCCCAGACGAGTTGCCGAAAGACGTTACGAAAACGATTACCCCACATCTTGTCTGGAGACTTCGGCAGTTCAGCCGATGTGGCAATGTGAGACCGAAAGCGATGGAAGATGGTGGCAGGAGCATAGAGAGGAGAACGAAGACCGGTCCTATGGAGATCCTCACACCGATCCGGTTGTCGACCCGAGTGCCGGCGTGAGTCCTATAGGAGAGGTCAGCGGCGACAAGAACCCGACAATCCAGAGAATGACGGACGGACCCGGACGAGAACCGGGCAGAGCAGACTTCCGATCCGAGAGAGCAGAGAGGGCCGGCCTACGAAGAGGCCGGGAAGATCGGTACGTCGGTACCACGGGGGAGGGTTTGGAGCGAGCCACCCTCTCGACTTGCGGATATAGACGACCTAGGATAAGGGTCTAGGATACAACAAGCCCAAGGAGGATCCTTCACGCTGGTTTCAGAGACTCCGGCGGTCGGCCAGAGAGCCGGCGTGAGACCTAGAGTGACGATCGGTGGCGGCGAGGCGATGAAGGCAAAGAACTGCGGTCAGGCGGTCTACGGAGATCCTCACACCGATACGGCTGTCCGCCCGAGTATCGACGTGAGTCCTATAGGAGACTTCGGCGGTCGGCAACAAGAGCCGGCGTGAGACCTGGAGGGAAGAACGGTGGCGGTGGCAACGCGGGCAAACCGAGGTCCCACGAAGATCCTCACACAGATCTGGTGGTCGGCTCAAGAGCCGGCGTGAGTCCTATAGGAAAGGACGGTGGCAGCAGGTGAACGTGATCAGACGATGGAAAGCAGAGAAGGAAGGTATCAGGTCGGCGAGGCAGCTACTGTCAGGAACTCTATTAGGGCAGAGAAGGAATTAGTACTAAAAGAAGGATTAGTACTATTGTCGGGGAATAGTACTAAGACAGAGAAGGATTAGTACTATGAGAGGTGTCGAACTTTGAGAGAAGGAATGGATGAGTGAGAGAGAGAGAGAGAGAGAGAGAGAGAGAGAGAGAGAGAGAGAATGATGATGCGAAAGGTATATGTATTATATGAAGGAAGATATACAACAGTAGTTAGAAGGCTTAAGACTGGCGTTGAACCGATTTGGTTCGAACTAATGCCTTGCGCCTCCTTTTATAGTGTCTTCAGGAATACTCCTGAAGTTTCTAGAATGTTCCAGAGAAATCTGGAATATACATCAATTTCCCAATAAAACCTAAATGAAAATAATATCCTTCAAATTACAATTTATAACCTAATGGTAAAGTCTCGACCCGTGTAACAAAAGGTTATGGGTTCGAGTCTAGTTATGACACTATCCCCCCTTTAAAACGACGAGTTCCACGAGTCGTTTTGGATTGAGGACCCGGTTTCTCGGGATATCGTTGATGGAAGTCTTCTAGAAGAGCACGAGCATTGGTCACATTCTCGATCGGTTCCCAAGTACGCTCGCTGGGACTATATCCTAGCCAATCGACTAGATAGTAGAGCTTGTTGCGAACAATCTTGGAATCGAGGATGGCAGCGACCTCATACTCAGGTCCATCTTCGAGCTCGATAGGAGGTGGTGGTTGTATAGTACGTCCTGGGATAGTGCTCTCGTGATAGGGTTCGAGGAGAGAACTATGAAACACCGGATGTATCCGAAGTTGCGGAGGTAGCTCGAGACGAAAAGCGACATCATTAATCTTCCCGATAATACGGAAAGGACCTAATCGCCGATAATCCAACTTCTCACATGGGCGAGTAGTCTTGATGTGTCGTCGTAGCAGCCACACCCGATCTCCAATGTTAAAACTGGATGGAAGTCGATGACGATCTGCGTAGTCCTTGTGTGATTGTTGAGCTTGCTGGAGTTGAGTAGATAAATCCGCTTGTATCTTGCGTAACCGCTCCAAACGATCCTCCGCGCAAGGATTTGTGGACACTTCTGGGGTTTCAAGGACACACCACCGGGGATGATATCCTGTATAAGCGTAGAATGGCGTGACTTTAGTCGATGCGTGGATAGCGTTATTATAGGCAAATTCGGCGAACTGAAGAATATCTGCCCAGTCATTCTGATGATAGTTGATAAAGCACCGCAGATACTGCTCCAGTGTTTGATTTGTTCGTTCAGCTTGACCGTCGGTTTGTGGGTGGTAGCCGGAGGAGAGGTGACAAGTGACCTTCAGCATTTTAAAAAGGTGCTTCCAGAATTTTGACACAAACTGAGGTCCACGATCGCTGATGATATTATCAGGGAGTCCATGATGCCGACATACTTCCCGCATGACAATTTCGGCGGTGTCTTCACTAGATATTTCTTTAGTACATGGTAAGAAATGAGCCATCTTTGTATATCGATCCACCACTGTGAGAATCGCACTGAATCCCTTAGAGACTGGAAGATCTGTAATGAAGTCAAGAGCAATGGATTGCCATGGCTTGCTTGGAATTGGTAATGGTTCTAATAAACCATATGGATGATGTCTTGGCATTTTCGCTCTGCAGCATGTATCGCAAGTCCGAACAAAATCTTCGACAAATTGTCGCATACGGGGCCACCAGAATGATCGTTGTACTAAATCTAATGTTTTAGTACTACCAAAATGTCCTGCTGTATATGTGTCATGGCAGTTTTGTACTACTCGAAGGCGGCAAGAACCATTAGGAACATACAAAAGTTCTTTAAAGAAGAGTAATCCATCACAGTATTTGAATTGCCGATAATCCGTACCTGGTGATTGTGATTGTGAACATGACGCTCGAGAGGGGTCAATTTGTGCTAGTATAGCTTGGGCGAAAGCGTCAGTCTTCAAGTCCTCACGTATAGTATTGGTAATGTCGGAATCCACGGGCATGTCAAAGACCTGTGCTGCTTGCAGTCGTGCTGGACCCAAGATTACTTGCTTCTGGTTATCGAAAGCTGGCTCACCGGGACGTGGTGTTAGATACGAACGCCGTGATAATGCATCTGCCTTCCCTTGGTGCTTCCCCGGACGATATGTAATTTTGAAGTCGAAGCGTGTGAGGAAGTGGGCCCACCGAGCTTGACGTCGATTCAGTACACGAGCATCTTGAAAGTAGGCAAGGTTCTTGTGGTCACTGAATACAGTGACCTGATGAGGAGATCCCTCCAGGAAATGCCTCCATTGCATAAAAGAATCAACTATTGCTAACAGCTCTTTATCATGAATTTCGTAGTTGATTTCGGCGGCGTCAAACTTACGGGAGTGGAAAGCCACAGGATGTAGCTTCTCGTCGTTACCCTGTTGTGACAGAATGCTCCCCAATGCGAAATCCGATGCGTCAGCTTCGATAATGAATGGTTTTTCCGGATCCACATGACCTAAAATTGGAGCTGATGTAAACGCCTTCTTAAGACTCTCGAAAGCCATGTCCGTCTCTTTAGACCAAAGGAATGATTGTCCCTTCCTGGTGAGCTGTGTGAGAGGCAGCACAATTTTTGAGTAATTTTGTATGAACTTCCGGTAAAAATTTGCAAAGCCTAGGAAGCATTGCACATCCCGCACCGAACGCGGAGTGTGCCATTCTATCACCGTTTTGACCTTGGCTGGGTCCATAGATATGCCTTCTGAGGAGATGACATAGCCGAGAAACTCCACTTGGTTGCACCCGAAACTACATTTCTCTAACTTTGCATACAGACCATGTTCTCGAAGTCGTTTTAGTACTAATAGTACATGAGAATCATGTTCTTCTTGGGTCTTTGAATAAACCAGTAGATCATCCAAATAGATGATCAAAAAATCATCCAAGAGATCTCGAAATATATCATTCGCCATGTGCTGGAAGACTGCCGGCGCATTAGTGAGTCCGAACGGCATGACCGTATACTCGAAGTGCCCATATCTGGTGCGAAACGCGGTCTTCCATTCATCTCCTGGTCGGATCCGTACGAGGTTATAGGCTCCTCGTAAGTCGATCTTCGTGAAGAACCTGGCACCGTTGATCCGTTCTAAAAGACTTGAGATAAGGGGAAGAGCATACCTATTTCTTACTGTGACCTTATTCAAGCCACGGTAATCTACAACGAGTCGAAGCGAGCCATCTTTTTTCTTGACGAAGAAAATGGGTGCGCCGGCTGGAGATTTCGAATGCCGAATGAAACCGTTCTCCAAATTCTCCTCTATATAGGCTCGAAGGACTTCTAGCTCGGTTGGTGACAAATTGTAGATCGGCCCCCATGGCGGCTCTTTTCCCGGTTGTAAGTCGATGGCGCAATCGTACGGCCGATGATGAGGAAGTGTGTTGGCTTGTACTTTATCGAACACATCAGCATACTGACGATACTTCTCGGGAAGTTGAACGGTGGACTCCTCTTTGGTGGTACTGGAGGGTTGTACTGATATTGCGAAGAGAAACATTTCCTCCTTGCGCCCTTCCTCACGCAACTGACGTAGCGAAATGGTTGCAACCTTCTGGGTAGATCCTTGGGTTTGTCGCAACCGGATTTCCCTTGTCCTCCAATCTATGTCTGGGTTATGTAACTCGAACCATGGTAATCCTAAAACTATGGGATGTTCTGGAATACTAATAATATTAAATGATACTACACATGTTAAGTTATCTAGGACAATATTAACGGGTTCCGACTCTTCTATGATATTACCAGAAGCAATGGGACGACCATCAATGACTACTACTGAGGCTGGACATGGGAGCTTTCTGAGAGATATCTGATGAGCTCGGGCAAAATTCCTATCCATGAAGCAAGAATTAGCTCCGGAATCTAGAAGGGCTAAGGTATGTACTGGAGGGGTACTTTTAGTACTAACTGCTACTTGGGCTACGAACACATCACTAACTTGCTTAGAGGGAATGGAACCACTAATGGGCTGCACAGATCTAGGGCTGTCCAACCAAACGGCTCCTATTTTGGCTGGACTTAGTCGTTTAACTCTTCTTCTAATTGGCTAAGGACATCAAATTTGTTTGCGAGATTCGGACTATTAGTACTATTAGGACTATTATGACTATGAGGACTATCAGAGATTCCTACTGAAATAGACTCGGGTTTAGTATAGTCAGAACTAACAACGACTTGGTTTACCTGCCTTCTTGGTCTATGGGGACAGTTTATCGCGATATGCCCTGGTCCACCGCAATAAAGGCATAATCGGTTTGTTCGGCGTCGTTGCTTTTCCTCCTCCGATAGCGGCCCACGACGACGTGTAGTGTCAATTTCCATTGGAGTTGGAGTACTTACTGGAGGCGCATTATGTGACTCCCTTTGAAAAGGTTTTGCTACCACTGAGGCATAGGTAGGCTCGGATCTTGCCCTCGGCATCTGAAATTGTCGTTCCGAACGTCGCTCGAAGAGGCGGTTGTCACATCTGACCGCTCGACTGATTGCTTCTGTTAATGATTTTGGCTCTTCAGGGAAAGTCAAGAGTAAATCCTTGACATCGTTGCGTAGACCATAGCGGAACTGCTCCATCAATGCTTGATCATCCCAGGGGATATCGGCGGCGAGTAGGCGGAAATCTGCAGCATATGCGGAGGCTGGACGGTCACCTTGGCGTAATCGCCGGATTTTGTTGATTGCAGTCCTTATGCTGTCAGTATCTCCAAAACATGCTTTAAACTCATTTATGAATTCTTCAAAATTATTTAGTACTGGAGATTCCTTTTCTAGTAGCGGAGCGAACCATGCTAATGCTGAGCCATTTAACAACGTGCCTACTAAACCCACTCGTGATGCATCGGTGGGATATCGGGACGGATGCATTTGAATAACTAACCGTACCTGGTTAAGAAACCCTCTAAACTGCGATCGCGTTCCATCAAACTTCGTGGGAAGGCCAATCTTGGGTTCTTTATGAATCCCTTGTGCTCCGTGCCCTTGTTGTTGCATTGCTACGATGGTTGCTTCGAGTTGTTGCACGCGTAACGCAAGTTCCCCATGCTGTTGTTGCGTTTGCTGCTTTTCTAAGGAAATTTGCTGAAGATCCCCCAACAAGCGTTGATTTTCTTGTTCCAAAGCATGAAACTTCTCTTTCAAGCATTGAAATTCCGAGAAAACGGATTGATACTCTTCAGCGCTAACGGTGGCCATGGGATGAAGGAAAAGGAAAATAAGAGACTAATAGGAAAGGAGGGAGACAGAAGGAAGAGGGAGAGAAAAGACCAGACAGGCACCGAAAAATCGGTTCAAACTGTCAGGAACTCTATTAGGGCAGAGAAGGAATTAGTACTAAAAGAAGGATTAGTACTATTGTCGGGGAATAGTACTAAGACAGAGAAGGATTAGTACTATGAGAGGTGTCGAACTTTGAGAGAAGGAATGGATGAGTGAGAGAGAGAGAGAGAGAGAGAGAGAGAGAGAGAGAGAGAGAGAGAATGATGATGCGAAAGGTATATGTATTATATGAAGGAAGATATACAACAGTAGTTAGAAGGCTTAAGACTGGCGTTGAACCGATTTGGTTCGAACTAATGCCTTGCGCCTCCTTTTATAGTGTCTTCAGGAATACTCCTGAAGTTTCTAGAATGTTCCAGAGAAATCTGGAATATACATCAATTTCCCAATAAAACCTAAATGAAAATAATATCCTTCAAATTACAATTTATAACCTAATGGTAAAGTCTCGACCCGTGTAACAAAAGGTTATGGGTTCGAGTCTAGTTATGACAGCTACAAACCGAATCGGACCTACCGGCAAGGTCATGAGCATAAGGAAGTCTGGTCCTATGGGATCCTCATGCCAATCCGGAAACTTCGGCTGTTCGGCCAGCGTGGCAACGTGAGACCGTGAGAGAAGGCTGGTGGCGGCAAGAAACGGGACCTAGCTACGCGGAAGACACGAGGAGAGGTGAGACAGACTCAAACAAAAGACACCCCAAATTTCGGCGAGTAGAGACGAAGTCCAGTCCTATGGGATCCTCATGCCAATCCAGAAACTCCAGCTGTTCGGCCAACGTGGCAACGTGAGACACAGAGAGAAGGTCGGTGGCGGTAGGGAACTGGACCAGGCAACACAAAGTAGTGGATCGAGAGTTGTCTAATTGCGAAACCCTTACCGGCCGGCTGCGGTTTCCGACAGAGCCGGTAAGGGCAAGCACAGGTGGTGTCGGGCAAGCAAGGCACACCCAGGGCGGAACAAGAGTCGTGCAAGTGGCCATAGCGGGCCGAATCGGAGCACGACTAAGGGACGGCACGCGGAGGTGCTGGGAACGCGGTAACGGGTGCGCAATGGACTGCACGGGTCAGAGACCGGAAATGATATACGGGCCGGAGAAGGATCCTCCACACCCCCTTCGGAGATCTCGACGGCTCAATTAGAGTGGCGATGACTGGCATGGCAAGCCAAGCCCGAGATGCCAAGCCGGTGGGGATGAGGGGACGATGGCAAGCAGAAGCCTCCAGACCGGTTGCAGCAACGCAAGACGAAAGGAGGGCCAAGCAGGCTACTACGGGTATCCCTCGGATGCAGAGGACACCCACAGGCGAAAGGGAAGCGGTGATGCCGGGACTTTGCACACACCGACTCGGGAGACTACGACATCCAGCCCGAGATCCCGTGTGAAACCGAGAGTGACAGACAATAGTGGCAGCAAAGACGGCAACCAAGACAACACGGCTACAGACTGAGGCCAAGCGGGCCGTTACGGGCGCTCCTCGAGCAGAGGACCCCGGGCTTACGGTGGATAGCGGAGCGTGCATTCGGCCAAGTGAAGGGCCAGCAACGAAGCACGCATACTACGGGACCGCGGCGAACAACCTATCAACGGTTCAAATGATCCTACGAGGAAGAATCGGAGTCGACGGTTCAAATCCGGCAGCAATCGACGCGGCAAGCAAGGATGCGAACGCGAAAGACCGGTTTCTCACCGGCAGGAATCCTTCTCCCTTCTCCGGAATTGGCACGTTGTCGTGAAGAAAACCGGCCATAGGCGGAATCGAAGGAAAAGGCGCATGAACCGGCTCTTACACGGGTGGACGCAAGGATTGATATATTGTACATAATTCGTAATTAAGGCGACTGGTGTAAATACTAGGTAGTGCGCATTTATTGGGGAATTTTTTGCGTATCTTTGTCAACAGGAACAGGGAATAAAGTAGTTTAGCTAAGGAAAATGGGGCACCCCTTTTGGGGGGAACTATTTAAGGAGGGAGGGGAAAAAGGAACAGGTATCATGCGCTAGGGAGGACGAAGTGCTACTGCTGATCTAAGTGCCGAGCTCTCTCTTCTCCTCCGGTCGTCGGTCTCTGTAGGTCGGGAGTTTGCTGCCTCTGACTCGTGGACAGCCCGTGCGCTTTTAGCAGAGTCTCTCCCCCCTTTGTTTCGTTTCTAGGAGTCGAGCGAGTGCTATCTATGTGCGTGAGTAGGATCCCCGTGTCGGGTCCATCGCCGCCTTGTCGGTTGTAACCGTCAGAGTTGTATTCTCTTGTCATTGTAATCTCTTGTTATTGAAACCAAGTGTTACGCTCTATATCTCTCCTTCTTGCTCCGCATATCTATAAATCACTCTCTCTCTCTCTCTCTCCCTTTCTCTCTCTCCCTCTCTCTCGCTCCTCGGTTCAAGACCCCCGTGGTCCCGCCCCTTTTACACGCACGTGCGTAACAATGCGACATATTTGGTGAACCCGACGTGAACGGGGCGGCAAAGGAGTCCAAAGATGAGGGGATCGGAGCTAGCAAAGGCAATGGCGGTGGCCGTCGACCGGCTGGTGAGCGCTCATGAGGGGACGGGTACCCTCGACAGAGCCACTGAATCGATCGTCGGCTCTATAGGCCGCTTTGGAGGGAAAGACGCCATAAGTTATTTGGAGGCTTACCGGGCCGAATTGATCATGAGGGATATCCCGGTGGACAGGCGGTTGTCCGGATTCCCTCGGGGGGTGACGCCAAGCATCCATGCGGAGGTGCTCGAGGTGCTGGCTGGATGCCAGACTTGGGAGGAGTTCGAGTTACAGCTCCTTGAGAAGTACGGGTTTGACGACTCGCTTTGGTTGTCGAGGCGGGACTTCATGGCGTGGGTGGAAAGCCCCAGAAAGGGGAGGAACAAGTCCTCCTGGAGTTCGAAAAACGGTTCGCGCGGCTGTCGACGTTGGACTGGACGGTGCTCGAAACAAGTCGAGTACTACTGTTGTCAAGTCGGTGGATGCGCTCGACAGGGAAAAGGTGGGTCCCCTATTGGAAACGGACGAAGGGCTCACGGCAGACTGGGCCATGGTAAAACGGGTCTGCAGCCATTTCGACAAACGGCGCGATTGGAGCGACGGAAGCTCGTCGGGGTCGGGGCCGGTCCCAGGGAGGAGGCTCGAGGAGCCAGTATCGGTGCAGGCCGGTAGGAAGGAAGAGACCCGAATCTGGCCAGAGTCGGGGTCGGCATCGAACAACGTAGTCAGAGGTCCATCCGGAGGAGCGGCTCTGGAGGAGCTGACACAAATGGTGCGCGACCTGCAAATCGCACAGGCCCGGAGAGACAGCGGCGAACAACCTCGCGACCGAAGGCCGCCGGCTGGGCAGCGGTGCATGTGGTGTGACGCGATCGGTCACATTCGGAAGGATTGCGCGGATTTCGCCGACGCGCTCAGGACCAACGTGGTGTACCTCTAGAACGGGCGGGTGCACGCGAGCAAGACCCGAAGAGCCCTAGAACTGAATACGGGGCGCGGCGGAATGAAGAGGTTGATGGAAGAGGCCGCGGCACGCCACGTCGAAGCCGTTAACTACTCGGTGTCGGCAGGAATTCGGGTCGGGGGTGATGAGACTCGGAAGGCGAAAGACTCCAGATTCTGGCCGCTAGTGCTAGAAGGCCTCTTCGGAGTTCGGCTGAAGAAGGAAGAGGCGGACCGCTGTCGTGAAGATTTTCGTCCATAGGCGGAAAACCGAGCGAAGTAAGCAAACCCGCGATGTGCAACGTTGCACATCAAGATGTTGTATTTCTATTTGTCGATAGTGATAAGTGTGGTGCTAGAAATGCACCTTAGGATTTGAAAAGTGTAAAGGTGATGTGCTTTTGCGCGCACATCCACGTGAGAGAGAGAGATAGGTACATAGTAGTTCGTGTAGAGGTGGGAGTTAAGACCCATCCTTCCCACCTCCCCTAAAATCAAGGGAAATATCCCCATTGATTGAAAGGGGATATTTTGTAGCACCTTTATGTAACGGTCTTCCCTCCTTGTGCTATAAAGGGAGAGGAAGAGCACCATTGTGGGGGTTGCCTTATTTTTGAGTGTAAGTGAGGTATACCATTTCGTTTTAGGGTTTCGTTTAGGGTTTCTTTTCTTCTTCGTCGGATTAGGGTTTCGGGTTTATCATAGTCGTTTGGTGCGGCCTACGCGGCCGCCATTTTGTAATCGGTTTGCGGTTCTAATATATCTTGTTAGCATTTTGCCTCCATCTTCCTCTCGTTCATTCTTTCTCTTCTTGTGCTAAGCTCCATTCCGAAGTCCTATTCCTTCTCCCCTTCTCCTTAGTCCAAGACCCCCGTGGTTCCGCCCTTCTCCACGCACGCGCGTAACAACGCGACATCTTTGGTGAACCCGACGTGAAGGGCGGCAAGGGAGAAAGAGATGGAAGAAGGCTTCAACTTCGAGGAGATGATGACAAAGATCTTGATGGACGCCGGACGGAAGAGGGCGAGGCGAGAGGCGGCTCAACAAGCGGTCGAAAGGGTGGTCCGTCTAGTCGGCCGGTTCGATGGGAAGGAGGTCCCAAAATTTTTGAGAGCCTACGATGCGGAAATGACGGGGATGGGCGTGGACGAAGCGACGAGGCTAGAGTTCTTTCGTCGAGCGGCGGCCGCATCAAAGTACGAGGAGGTCAAGGAGCTCCAAGAAGCTCACGAATCGTGGGAGTCCTTTGAAGGGGCTCTAATGGAGGCATACGGATGCGCGGAATCGGAGGTAAGAGGTCGGCGAGAGTTCGATCGGTGGGTGGCGTCGGCGAGGCGCCATCGGAGCGCAATAGAGGCATTCCGAGAGTTCGAGCGTCGTTTCTCTCAACTCTCGGAGTGGGAACGAAGATCGGTGGGGGCGGACAAAGTCCTCCTATTTTTGAAGACGGTCCATCATGAGGAGAGGATGGACATCATGATCGAGCTTCAAGACGATTATGGGGCGCATGATCTCACCGAGGAGTGGCCCGAAGTAGAACGGGTGTGCCGACAACATGATAAGAGGTGGTCGGCCACAACACGACCCGCGAGCGGGGGAGAAGAGAGAGCGACGACCGACTACGCCGTGCCGTCGGACGAGAGCTCATCGCGAACCGGTTTGGAGGGGCCCGACCTACAAGCGCTAATACGGGAGGCGTGCGGGCTCGTAATGGCGAAAATCGAAGCCGAAGAATGGCTTATTGCGGGGTCGGGCCCGAGCGGATCGGAGGACGCGGAGGAAGGAGCTTCCTCACACGTGGAGGACGGGGCCTATGCGGAGGCCGAAAGAGAATGGTACATCGGTACCACGGGAGAGGGTGCGGAGCAAGCCGCCCTCTCGACATGGGGGAAAAGAACGACCGAGGACGAGGTCGGGGACGGTGAGGCGGCGATCGCCGATTCGGGCGGACATGGCGGATTCGGGACATGGTGGCCCGAATCATCGAGTACGGAGGAGACAAGCGGCGGTACCACAACCTTCCACGCACCGGTTCAAGAGACCCCGGCGGCCGGCCCGAGCGCCCGCGTGAGACCGAGGGAAAAGAACGGTGGCGGCGGCAAGGCGGGCAACCGAGACAACGGTAAGGAGACCGCGGAAGAGGCGGCGGCAAGCATAACCGATGCTTGCATATACGGAGGCGGGGCAGCCACGGACAACGACGTCCGAGCGGAGGTGGCTACGGACATTACATCGACGAGCGGCGGTCCCGCGACCTTACACGCGTCATTCGTAGAGAAGACGGCGGCCGGCCCGAGTGCCCGCGTAAGACCTATGGTGAAAGGCGGTGGCGGTGGCAAGGCGGGCGACCACGGCGTCGACACGAGAGAAGGTGCGGAGCAAGCGACCGTCTCATCTCGGGGAAAAAGAACGGCCATGGATGAGGCCGATATCTACGGAGCGATGGATGCCACTTCGAGAGTGGGCGGAAGTTTCGGGACGCGGTTGCCCGAAACGTTCTACGAGGATTTCGCGAGCATACTCGAGGCTTGCGAAATGGAGGAGGAAGAGGAGACGAGCGTCGGTGTCGCGACCTTCCACACACCGGCCCTAGAGGCTTCGGCGGTCGGCCCGAGTGCCGGCACGAGACCTAGAGCTACGGACGGTGGCGGCGGCAAGGCGGACAACCGAGATAAGGACGAGTCCGGCGAAGAAGAGGCGGCGGCAAGCATACTCGATGCTTGCGGAACCGAAGACGGGGTAGCCACGGACGACGATGGAGGTGGCTACGGACGAGAGGAGTGGTGGTGTCGCGACCTTCCACACACCGGTCCTAGAGACTCCGGCACCCGGCCCGAGAGCCGGCGAGAGGCCTAGAGTGACGGACGGTGGCGGCGGCAAGGCGGGCAACCGAAACGACGACGACATGGGAGAGGGTGCGGAGCGAGCAACCCTCTCGTCTTGCGGCGAATGGACGGCCAAGGATGAGGCCGGTGACTACAAAGCGGAGAGTGCCACTTCGAAAGTGGGCGGAAGATTCGGGGCACGGCGTCGCAAAACATCGAGCGGAGAGGAGGCGAGCGGTGGTGCCGCGACCTTCCACACACCGGCCCTAGAGGCTTCGGCGGTCGGCCCGAGTGCCGGCACGAGACCTAGAACGACGGGCGGTGGCGGCGGCAAGGCGGGCAAACAAAATGATGCGGAGAACGGCGAAGAAGAGGTGGTGGCAAGCATACTAGAGGCTTACGGAATCGGAGATGGGGGAGCCGCGGACAACGACGTCCGAACGAAAGCGGCTACGGAGACAACAAGCGGCGGTGCCGGGTCCTTACCCACACCAATTCTAGAGGCTCCAATGGCCGGCCCGAGTGCCGGCATGAGGCTTAGTGCGACGGGAGGTGACGGCGGCAAGGCGGGCAACGGAAACGAGAAGGAAGATTGGAGCGGACGGAGGCAAGACCCCTTGACACCGGGGCCGGAGACTTCGGCGGTTGTGCTCGAATGCCAACGTGAGACCGGAGAGATGGGCGGTGACCATGAGGAGGTGAGGCCCGGAGAGAGCGCATACGAAGACGAGTATGCGGGGCCCGGAATGGGCGTATACGGTGGGTCCGACGGAGAGGACCGGAGCGGAAACGAGGAGAGAGTCGGGAACCGACCCGACCGGAATACGGCACGGAAGAAGAAGAGAGTGAGGGCCGGCGAACCGGGCCCAAACCGAAGGAAGCCGGCAAGACCGATTGGCCGGTTACGGTTACGGTTACGATGGGAGCCGGTAAGCGCGAGATGGAGGCTAACCGGGCACGACGACCATGGTTCGGGGGAAAAACGGAAACAAACGAGACCCTCCATACCCACTCTAGAGACTACGACGGTTGCGGATCAACATAAGACCGGAGAAACGGTGGGTGGCGGCGAGGAGTCGGAGGCCGGAGCGTACGAGGTTACCGGAACGGATATCCGGTACGAGATGGTGGACGGGTGGGTCCAAGACGGCGAGCCCGTGTCGGAACGGGCTACGGCGACAAAGGAGGAGAAGACCGACACGGAGGTCGGGTCTACGGCGGAAGAGCGAGACGAGATGCATGCAATACGGCCGATGGAGGGCCAAGACACAAGCATGCCTACGAAGGAGCCACATCGAGCGACCGAAGATGACGGTCGGATCACGCCTTCGAGAGGCGAATACGAGGAGGAAGGCGGCGACGACAAGACCTGGCACGATGCTAGGGAAGATTGGTGGGAAGAGGTGGCCTACGGAGAGGCTAAGACCGGCGGCCACGAAGATAAGGCCCGAGAGGGATCCTCCACACCGGCTATGGAGACTCCGGCGGTCGGCGCGGGTGCCGACGTGAGACCAAGAGTGGCGGACGGTGGCGGCGAAGGGACGAAGGCCACAACGGATGAAGGCACCGAGAGAGGCATACGGGAGGTCGCGGAGAACGAAGATGTATGCGCCCAAAAGAACGAACACGACATCACGAAGGATGTGTGCGGTCGAGCGGGCCAAGAGGGCCAAGAGGGTGTTCCTCCGAGCGAAACGGAGGTCGGGGAAGAAGGGTACCTTTCCGAAAGGGTACGCGAAGAGGAGCGGAATGCGAAACGTGCAATACGGCCGCATGAGGGCCAAGCAACGAGCACGGGAACGATGGTATGCTCTACGGCGAGAGAGCACGGCAAGCAAGGGGAAGGCGAAAAATGCGTGATGGGGTCATCGAAGGACCGAAGCACGAGCACGCATTCGGAGGACGACACCGACGTACGGGAAAAGCCTACGGAAGGCAAGCGCGGAGCGAGAAGAGTCGGCACGACGAGGTGCGCGGCACGAAAAAGGCGGATCCGGAGGATATGCGAGGCAGACAAAGGGTCGGCAACGGCGTTCGGGAGGACCGATCGGGGAAGAAAGCGCGGGCATCGGAAACGGCGGTCCGGATGTAGACGGTGGTTCGAAGAAACACGGTGGACGTGGCGGATCGGGTGGAGGCAACGACTCGGCGAACGTCGTCAAGTGTGGCGGATCGGACGGAGCCGACGGTTCGAGACCATTCGGCGGAGATGGTGGGCCGGAAGGCGACGGTGGTTCGTGTGGACGGGGTGGACTTGCTCGAAGTGGAAGACAAAGCCGGGCAAGCCCACGAGGTTGTCAAGGGCTCGGTTAGCCGCCTTGGCCGAAAATCTCGCGTTTTGTTCCCCTTTTGGCACATACCGGTGGATGTGCGGTTAGGTGGGGGCGGATGTCGTGAAGATTTTCGTCCATAGGCGGAAAACCGAGCGAAGTAAGCAAACCCGCGATGTGCAACGTTGCACATCAAGATGTTGTATTTCTATTTGTCGATAGTGATAAGTGTGGTGCTAGAAATGCACCTTAGGATTTGAAAAGTGTAAAGGTGATGTGCTTTTGCGCGCACATCCACGTGAGAGAGAGAGATAGGTACATAGTAGTTCGTGTAGAGGTGGGAGTTAAGACCCATCCTTCCCACCTCCCCTAAAATCAAGGGAAATATCCCCATTGATTGAAAGGGGATATTTTGTAGCACCTTTATGTAACGGTCTTCCCTCCTTGTGCTATAAAGGGAGAGGAAGAGCACCATTGTGGGGGTTGCCTTATTTTTGAGTGTAAGTGAGGTATACCATTTCGTTTTAGGGTTTCGTTTAGGGTTTCTTTTCTTCTTCGTCGGATTAGGGTTTCGGGTTTATCATAGTCGTTTGGTGCGGCCTACGCGGCCGCCATTTTGTAATCGGTTTGCGGTTCTAATATATCTTGTTAGCATTTTGCCTCCATCTTCCTCTCGTTCATTCTTTCTCTTCTTGTGCTAAGCTCCATTCCGAAGTCCTATTCCTTCTCCCCTTCTCCTTAGTCCAAGACCCCCGTGGTTCCGCCCTTCTCCACGCACGCGCGTAACAACGCGACACCGCGCGGAACAACGGGTCCAGGAGGTCACCGGTTGGGACGATCCGGTCGAAGAGAAAACGGGCTTCATAGAAGCCGCTCGCCAAAACTACGAGGTTCTGGTGGAGGACAAATGAGTAGGAAAGGCCGGAGGGGTCGGTCCCCCGCAGAGGTATGAGACCCGGTTCAGACCGAAACCGATCGGTGCCGGCACCCCAGGCGTGCCGGACGGAAAGAAGCAGGCGGGGTTTCGGTTGAGCACCAAAATCGAAAGGACCACAGACCTGCGAAAGGTCCTGGAGGAACGTATCCTTGACAGTAAAGTGGAGATGTCGTTGCGGGAGGTGCTGGGAATCGCCAAGAGGGAGTTCCACGACTCTATCGTAGACTTGGTGAAGCGGAAGAGGGTCTCGATGGAGCCGGAACCGGAGAAGCTGGTGGAAGTGCGAACCACACACTTGGAAGACGAAACCCTAGAAGACGAGTTGGCGGAGAGCCACTACACGAAACCGCATTGGGCCAGGGAAACTACGGAAACCCCTGTACGGATCGGCAATGTCCTGGAACCGGTGGTGGCATTGGTAGACCATGGGTCCGAAATCAACCTGATGTCCATGGATTTCTACAAGAAGGGTAAATGGCCGATCAATACCAAGCACAGCTAGAAGATACGGGCGGCGACGCGCGCCACGGAAGAACTACATGGGGCTTGTCCGAACGTACAGGTGAAAATCGGCGACGTTGAGATCGACCATCACTTCTTCGTGCAGGAGACGTCCTCGCATCCGGTTATACTAGGAGAGCCATACATCACGGCGGCATGGATGGAGACCAAGGTGTTGGACAACGGTTCAGCCTATGCAAGTGTCAAGAGCCAGGATGAGAGTCACTCGGTCCAGTTCCTAACGGTGCGACCAAACCACGAGCGTAACCGCGAGGCCCTCGGCGGCGAAACCCAAGGGGATTTTTAGAAAGGGCTATCGTGGCGTGGGGCCGCGATAGTCCGAACACCCGGGAAGAACCCCACAAATGTACAGTACGGAAGAAGACCTATACCATAGGTAGGAAATTTTGGTTCTCCGACAACGGAGGTTGTACAATAACCGGCGTTAGTGGCCGGGAGAGGAAGTGAGCGGAGGATCGGTTCAGGGGATGCGGAGTCCTCTTCCCCGACGAAGACATCAGCGGTACCGTGGAGGCGGTCTCTTATGACAACACCTTGGGCGAACTGCGAAAGGTGATCGGTGAAGACCTTAGAGAAGACCGGACCATTCCGGTAGGATCAATGGGAATGTACGAAGTCATCGCGGACTTCGGTGAAAGGATCGGGTCGGATCGGACGGCCCGCATGGATACAAAGTACAAGACTGTGGACCGGAAGGTGAGGCTAGTCGTGGCACCCTTGCCGGAGGGCAGCGAGGAGCGGATAAAAGGGGTCGCGTCGGACCCAAGTTTACGGAATCCGGTTGGCATAGGGCACCGGTTCACCGACATAATGCTACGGGAGCTCAAGGTCGGTGGGGGTGGCTTTCTACTGCCGGCGGAGGAGGACCGGTTTCGAAGAATGCTCGGGAGGCACGGGAAGGCTTTCGCATTCTCACCGGAGGATATCGGGTGCGTAGACCCGACAGTTGTCGAACCGATGGTGATCTTCACAATACCACATGTACCGTGGAATCTCAAGCCGATTCCGGTGCCGAGAGCTCACATCCCGAAGTTGATGGAGCTCCTGAAGCAAAAGGTGGAGATGGGCATCCTCGAACCGTCGAGTGCCCCGTATTCGAATCGGTGGTTTACAGTGCTGAAGAATGTTACCGGCCGGCAAGGAGTCCAAAATACGGAGTGAAGGAATTAATTAAGTATGGTTGTAAATAAGCATAGTGTGGACGGACGGACTGGAAACGGTATGCCGTTCCAGATCCGGACGGATCCCGAATAGGTGCGATAGGCACCGTTTTGTACTACGGGCCGGAAACCTATTTAAAGGCCCGGACCCCATTGTAATCGCAGCGGATAATTAATAGAGCATATGGTGTTTATACTTCTGTGTTGATTTCCGTTCTGTAATTACTGTTATATCTTACGCGTGTAATTAACAAAAGCGCTCTAATCGTGTAACCTACGTAAGTCGGTGTAATCGTTGAGTCTTAATCCTATGCCGTAATCACCCTTTGGTGAAGTGTCTCCGTGACACCTTGTGTTAGGCCTTGTCCGGTCAGAGAATAACACAGTTTTGGCGACCACGATTCCTGCTTTCTCGCACCGAACGACGGCTTGATGGATGACGAGACCAACGCACGACCTGGTTACAGACTGAGCTCGACGCCTCGCCGAACGGCAAAGACAGCGTGAGACTTTCCAGCAAGCAGCGCAGGAAATTCGCTCGGATCGTTCGTTCTCCAACGAGATCCGGAGAGTCGCGGAGGAATCTCTTCGGTTACAGCAAACTCGCGACCAGGACGACGGAAGCAGTCTAAGTAGTCTCCGGGAAACCGAACGCCTCCTCGAGGCGCTGGCAAGCGGAGAAAATGAGGCAGAAGCCTTTTCAGCCTACGAATCGGATTCCGAAGGGGGATACAACGTGCACACGAACTACTGGAGCAGCAACGATACCCCCGGCGGCCCGGAGGACGACGGGTCGGATACCGTGCCGACTCCAGAACCGGAACCGTTCGACCAGGGCTATCCGGAACCGCAAACGGAAGCCGTCAACCCACCAACACCGGAAGTGGAAGAAGCAAAGCCACCGACACCAACGAAAGAGCCGGCGAAGGCACCGGAAGAAGAGCCGGTGAAGGAACCGGAAAAAGAACCGGAAGAGGAACTGGAAAAAGCACCGGCAAAACAACCGGAAGTAGAACCGGAGAGAAAACCGGAAAGATATCAACAAACGCCACTAAACCGCGGCCTAATACTGGACGACGACATGTCGTTCCAATACTCAAAGTATCGCGATGATCCGGACGCGGAAGCGCATGTTCATGCCTTCGAGCAGACATGGGAAGCAAATCACGCGTCCCAGCGAATGACACCGGAGGAAGAAGAACGCTCGAAGATAGCGGAATTCGGGGTCACGTTGGAAGGACCAGCGACACGATGGCGGCGGACGCAGGACCCGGCGACCATCACAACCATTGCAGAATTAAAAGCAAAATTCTTGCATTTTTTCCACAAAGAGGTCGACCAGACGACAATGGTGGGCCTGTTTTACACGATCTGACAGGAGGCAGGGGAAAGCATTCCCCAATTCGTCATCCGTTTCCAACGAATGCATAGCCAGCTTGCCCGTACACCCCCAGAGGAGGAATTACGGACGATATTTTTAAACGCACTCTGGGAACCGTTACGCACGGTGTGTACGGTGATCGACTTTCGAGGAAGCACCATTGACCAGGTCATTGACTGGGTCAGAGAAATGGAAAAGTCAAGCTCATGGCTTACACTGGGAGCACTGCAACGGGCGTTACCCACAGATGAAGATCTCCGGTTCCGGCAGGCAATTCAATGCACAATCTGCTTGAATGCCGGACACTCGGCAGTGGAGTGCACCATGCGAACCCAGTGTGTGATTTGTCAATCCAAGAGTCATACAACGGACCGGTGCGAGTATAACCTGTTAAACCGACAAGCACCACCCGTCCGACGGATCGAACCAAGAAGCAGCCGAGACGAAGATGAAGATCGTTGGCAAAGAACGCACCGGTACCGACCGGCACAGGATGTCCGGTACGGAGACAGACAAGAGAATGATGGCCGGTACGGGGATCGGCATGATAACTACGACCGGTATGAGCGATCGGACCGTTATTGGGAGTCCAACAGACGACACGAGCAATACGACAAAGACCATTCCCCTGGTTACCGAAGGCACCAGGAGGACTACGGCCGATTTTACGATCCACCACGACAGGACTACCGAAATAAAAATAAGAATAATAAGAAACGTAATTTCAAGAAAGGTGGTCACACTAGGGACCCGGAACATGGAACCCCAAGGAGCCAACCGGCACAGAACGCACCACTCACTACGGGACCGACTCCGGCTACCAGCAATGCTGAATCCAGCAATACCCGTAAAGAGTACTGCTACTACTGCAAGCAGGAAGGCCACTACAGTAACCAGTGCCCGGCAAAGAGCTACGATAAACGACCAACAGTTAATATGGTGGTTCCGGAAGTGGCGGATGTACAGCAAGTAACCACACGGTCGAAAGGCATGGCCAAAGAGTGGGAAACACAAGAGGCCATACGAAAACAGGCGACGGAATGGGTGAAGGAAGCCAATGAAAGGAACGTCGCGGACGCGGAACAGCAAAAGGCGAATACCATAGGGAGTGCCGGCGGTAGCCACGCAGAAAACGAGACATGGCAAGCACTGCAAGAATGTCAGATCACGTTGCCATTAGAAAGACTCTTGCAGCTCGTGCCGCGATTTACGGAAGGACTAAAAACGGTCATGACAGACGGTATAGCCCCACCGGCACCAGTCCTCTTCTCGAATCCGGAGGAGGGACCGACGGTGGTGGACACTAGTAGTCCGGTGATTACAGCTATTGTCAAAGGGCACGAACTTCCCGGCACAGTAATCGATGGAGGTTCCGGGGTGAACGTAATAAGCCTCCGCACGTGTGATGCCTTGGGTATACATGAATGGGAGCCATGTCCGTTCTGGCTACGGATGGCGGATACGAGCTTTGTACGACCGACGGGCTTAATACGGAAATTGGAAGTCACCATAGGAGGTCACACATTTCACATCTCGGCTGTCGTGCTGCAGTGACAGGCGCAAGGCGCGTACCCACTGTTGCTGGGCAGACCATGGTTGAAAACCGCACACATCAAGCAAAATTGGCGGAAAAATATGATTACCTTCCGGCGCGGAAAAGCCAAGGTCCGGGTACCGACACAACCACGGACGAGCAACGGTAAGGAATGCACACCGTTGTATGCGGAATGCGTGAACATGCTTGAAGGGTTGGCAGACGACGAAGAAGCCCAGTACTTGGAGGAACACCCGAAGATCGTACCACTTTTCGAGATTGACGTAGCTGAAGCCGTAGCGCCATACTTGCCGCAGCGGGACGAAACCGAAGCCGAACCAGACAAAGATTCGATTCGGGAATTACGGCAAGCACAGGAAGCGTTGGAACGGGAAATGGCCGTTTCCCAACGGGTAAAAACATCCCAGCTCGACGAAGTGAACCTAGGAAGCAAGGACGAATCAAAGCCGGTACATATCGCCAAAGAAATGAAGCCGGAAGATAAAGCGGCAATGATCAAACTTCTCACGGAGTTTCGCGACGTATTCGCCTGGTCATACGAAGACATGCGAGGGCTGGACCCTCAATTATATCAGCATCAGATCCACTTAGGCAAGGATGCGAAACCAGTGGCGCAAAGACGTTACCGAATGAACCCCAACTACGCCGCCAAAGTGAAGGAGGAAATCGACAAACTCCTAAGAGTGGGCTTCATCCGGCCGGTAAAGAAAGCGACGTGGCTGAGCCCCATCGTCGTCGTCCCAAAGAAGAACGGTAAAATCCACGTGTGTGTAGATTACAGGAAACTAAATGCAGCCACAATTACGGATGCATTCCCTCTTCCGTTCACGGATGGAGTACTGGATGCCGTCGCCGGCCATGAAGTTTATAGTTTTTTAGACGGGTTCAGCGGATACAATCAAATCCGGATGCACCCTGACGACCAGGAGAAGACAGCGTTCGTCACCGAATGGGGGGTGTTTGTGGCCGAAGTAATGATGTTCGGCCTAAAAACGGCACCAGCAACTTTGCAGCGAATCATCATGGAAATCTTCGGCGAATACATTCCAGCCTTCATGCAAGTGTTCCTGGATGACTTCGCAGTCTATAGCCGGGGAAAAGACCATTTGCAGCACCTACGGTTATGCCTTGAAAAGTGTAGGTTATAACGGCTAAGCTTAAACACGGCAAAATGCATCTTTGGGGTTTCAAGTGGAATCTTACTGGGACACATTGTAAGTAAGGAGGGCATTGCGGTCGACCCGGACAAAGTAAACGCGATACTAGGGGCACCGGCGCCGAAAACGGCCAAAGCACTAAGCCGATTCTTAGGACAGATCCGGTGGCACAGCCGGATGCTCCGTCACTTGGCCGACTTGGCTACACCATTACACACCGCGGTACATCGGACACCGTTCCAATGGACGGATACGGAGGATAAGGCATACAATGCCCTGAAGGTACTTTTGTCGCAAGCACCCGTCGTGCAGCCTCCGGATTGGAGCAAGGAATTTCATGTATTCGTGGACGCTTCCAGCGCCTTAATGCAACTTACGGAGCCTAAATGGTACCGGCCGGTATATTACGCCAGCCGGAAGCTGTCCCAAGCGGAGAAGAACTATTCGACTACGGAACGGGAGGCCCTGGGCATGATCTACAGTGTAACAAAGTTTCGTCATTACCTATTGGGAAGGAAGTTCTCCTTTCATGTGGATCACTCGGCCCTCCTGTACTTGGTGTCCAAGCCGTCCCTGACCGGTAAGTTGGCCCGTTGGACCTTGCTGTTGCAGGAGTTCGAATTCGAGATCTTCCACCGGCCCGGTATCCAGCATGCCGTAGCAGACTACCTGAGCCGGTTAGAGTCCGGAGAATCAGGCGACGGAGTATCGGATGAATTCCCGGACGCAGAGTTATTCCGTATCACCCCGGAAACGGCAGCGGACGACACGGTGGCATCAGAAGATAGGTGGCTGACAAACATGCACCAGTTCCTAAGCACGGGCCTGCCACCGGAGGAAATGAACCGGGACGAGAGGAAACGACTGGCGGTGCAGAGCCGCAATTTCTGTCTGTTACGGGACACTCTCTACCACAAAGGAGCAGATGGAATATGGAGACGGGCAGTCTGTAGTGACGAGAAACAAGTAATCTTACGGGAAGCACACTGTGGGGGTTGCCGGAGGACACTATGCCGGGGAAGCAACGGCAAGGAAAGTATGGCAGAGGGGCTTATGGTGGCCCATGACGTTAAAAGACGCCGTCAAGTATGCTAAGGAATGTGACCTATGCCAACAAATGGGCCAGCCTACGGAGCAAGCACGGATGCCACACCAACCGGTACTTCCACTAGAGCCATTCCAGAAGTGGGGGTTGGATTTTGTCGGACCATTCAAGCCACCGGCAATGAGAACGGGTAATCGTTATGTCATCGTGGCAACAGATTATTGCACTAAATGGGTGGAGGCTAAGGCCTTGAGAGACAATACCGCATCATCCACAGCAAAATTCCTGTACGAGAACATTTGGTGCCGATATGGATGTCCGATTGAATTAATCAGCGACCAAGGAGGGCACTTCCTCGGCCAGGTAGTTGAAAGCTTAACAACGTTCTATGCCGTGGTCCATAAACGGAGCACACCGTACTACCCACAAGCGAACGGGTTAGCAGAGTCCACCAACAAAACGCTGCAGAACATTCTCCGCAAAATCGTCAATGAAAACCGGACGGACTGGGATACAAAGCTCCATAGCGCGCTATGGGCGTACCGAACGGCATACAAAACAAGTATCCGGACAACGCCGTTCCGGTTAGCGTTCGGCTTAGAGGCGGTCATGCCGGTGGAATTTCAGGTACCAAGCTTACGGATCCAACTACGGGAACGGCTGAATGAAAAGGAGTCGAAGGAAATGCGGCTAGCAGCACTATGCGAACTGGAGGAGCAACGGCTGGCCAGCATCCTACACATGGAACTGGAGCAACGACGACGGAAAGCGTTCGTTGACCGTCACCGGAAAGGTAATGAGAAGATGTTCGAAATCGGAAAGCCGGTGCTAGTATTCCAAACGAGGATGGGCAAGATGCCGGGTAAACTCCGGTTTAGATGGACAGGCCCGTATTGGCTGACACGGGAATACAACGGGTCCTATCAGTTAGGGACACTTGCCGGTGAAGTGCTAGGCAAGTGGGTCAATGGATTTAGACTAAAGCCCTATAAAGGACCGATGCCAAATAACCCGTTTATGCAGCCCACCGGCACTATACCGGGAACGGTACGGATGAAAGAAAAAGACGACGGGGAACCCATAGCAGAGGCGAAGGAAGACACGGTAACCCGTAAGGAAAACGGTAAGGGTCCGAAGGGACCTACGGATGTGTAAGATCACATACCGTCATTAAAAAAAAAAAAAAAAAATCATTAAAAATCGAGGTATGAACGGACGTGAAAGCAAGGAGTGAAAAGGTACGTAGTGGGCATTTAAGTGCCGCCACGCTATTTAATACTAAAATGGTACACGACGTGTGCATGCTCGGAAAAGGCGCCAAGACGCACAGAGAAAAAGCAGAACGCATGGAAACCTTTTCATTTCGCGAGCCAAGAAGCACAGAAGCACCAAGGCAGTGGAAGCTTAGCAAACGCGAACTTGCACTCAGAGAACCCCCACGTTCGGAACTCTCTCTCTCTCGCTCTCACTCTCATCACCACTCTACCTCGCCATCTTTCCTCGACCTCGAAGCAGACATGGAACCACAAACGCTGTCGGAAGCGGCCAGGAAATGGCTCAGGCAACACGGACTGGATGGGTTCTTGACCATCATGGAGGCACCACCGCACAAAGAAGCCGACCGGGTCATCAAGGAGCTCGACACAGAAGTCATCACCGAGGAAGCGATCCGTGCGCTAACAGGCCTTCCGGAGGGAGGTATCTTTCAGATTGATAACCCAACCTCGGAGCAACTCATCCGATATTTCGGTGAGTACTCTGTTGCCGGCAAAGGCTATCGAACGCAGGGCGGCGAAGATCCGCTATTCAGAGAGATAGCTCGAGTGCTCCATGAGTACGGCCACGTGTACCCCCGACCCCCTGTCATGCCAAAAAATCGGGCAGGGATGATCATAGCCACCTATGAAGGGATCAAGGTGGACTGGCCGGTGTTGATTGCAGACGGTTTGTGCGCGGCAATCGACATGGTACGAGGAAAGGACGGCAAGGAGGGCCGGAAGCTGTGGCATGCCGTAGCTCAGTGGATAACATTGCTCGTGCCGCCGGTCGAGACCGTTCAGCCAAAGAAGCGGCCAAGATTATCGGAAGGAAGCACCTCGAAGCCGGCGTCCAAACGACAGCAGCTGCTGGCGTCGAAGGCGACGAAAGGGAAGAAACGGCTCCCAGAACCGGAGGAGGTGTCACCGGTCCGACCCGTTAAGATAACCATACGGCGACCGGGACAGAAGGAACCGGAACCCTTGACGGCACAGAAACATGCCGTTACCCAGGAAGAGGAAACGGAGGAGCTAGAAGAGCACCTCCAACGACGGTCAAGAAGTAGGACCGCCGGGACAGCGGGGGAGCGTTCGGACCCGCAAAAGGAAGAAACGCCCCCAACTCAACCTGAGCAAACCACAAGGGAGGAACCGGAACCGGTGCGTATAGAACCGGCCTTGTCGACTTCTATACAAGAAGTCATTCCAACGGCTCCGGAGACGGCGAAAACCGGAACTCAAGAGCCGGCGAGCCCAGCCAGCACACACGGCGGCCAAGGAGTAGAACCAGAACGGCAGATACAGGCACTCAGGCCAGACAATTCCACAGTGAACGAGCCGACCCGACCAGTACAGCAGCAAGGCACCAGTAGCATGTGGCTACGGTGGGTAGGCGAGCAAATCGCCGGAGTGGTCGAGTACATAGAGGCGGAGGAGAGAGCGCACCACGAACGGTTGCTCGTCACAACCGTAGATCTAGAGACGGCCCGGTCCAGAATCCGGAGCCTTGAACAAGACTTGGAAAGGGTCACAAGAGAAATGGCTCAATTGGCTTTGACAACACAAGTCCAAGCACCGGTGACTCCGGCCAATGTACAGAATAAAGCGTCAGATCAACCTGTACATAGCAATCAGACCCCGGCAACGGAAACCGTTCCGGAGAGAAATGCGGCACAAGCCCAAGAGCTTGCGGATTTAAAGGATGAGCTACCTGCCCAAGAAGCGCTGAGGAGCCGCGAAAGAGAGTTGAAGACGGCAGCGGAGGCAGAACTCAAAAAGACTGCTGAGAATCTACGTCGGGCCGAGGAGAGCTTACGAAAAGGCCACCAAGCGTACGACCGGTTCAAGGAGGAGAAGGAGAAAATGCTGCAAGAGAAGGACAGGCTCCGGAGAAACGCCGAAACAGAAGTAGAGCGCCTGAAAGAGGAACTCCGGCAGCTAAAGGACCGGGAGGACCGGAACCATCGCCAGATCAACGGCAAGCTCAAACAAAAAATGGAGGAATTTGAGCACTTGCACCGGGAGTATAAACGGTTGCAAACGGAGCACAAGGAACGGACGGATGAGCTCCGGCAAGCAGTTGATCGGACCGCAACGGCATACCCTAAGGAACAAGCGGAAACCAGAAGACGGTTGGAAGAGGCGGAGAAGGTTCGGACGGAGCTCCTCAGGCAACAACAGGCGGAAAAAGAAAGAGCGACGGAGGTACTGCAGAGGCTGCAAACAACATATCAAGGGCAGCTGACGTGCTACAGAGAGCAGGCGGAGGATACGGCTAATCTCATTAAGCAGTTGAAGGAGGAACGACAAGTTGTGGAAAGTAGAGCGCAAATGGGAGCAAGTCGCATCCAGGATATCATGCGGGCCTGGTTGAACTAGACCAAGAGCTTGATTGACAACGGTTCCGTCAAATGGTGGACCAAGTGGGCCACGAACGCGGCGGAACTCCAATTGCTCTAGGCCGACGTAGAGAACCGGCGGAAGGAGGGAGATGATTGCTATATGCTGACTCCCGAAGACTTCACCGGCATAAGAGATGAGCTGGCCGAAGACTTTCAAGCCTTGGCAGAGGACCAAATAGAGCAAGTCCGGCAACTTGTAGCTCAGCTGGACGACGACAGGCTGGAGGCGCAGATCCAGTTTGAAAGCTACGAGAGGTCCCGGATCCGGGAAGAGAAAGCACGAGAACCGGTTACGGTCAACCTCAGTGATGAGGAACCGTTACTGGAAGGAGACCGGACCGGAAGCAGTCAAACGGGGATGCCGGAGTCAGAGAAACAAACGGAGCAGCCGCCTATAGAGCAGCCAGAGCAGTCTCAGTCCCAACCACAACCACAGCAGCAGCAGCAAGCACAGCCGCAACAACCACAACCGGAAGAACAAGTGGAAACTCTGGAACAAAGTATTTTGGACAATTTGGGTGAACAATGAAGGGGCCGAGAAGGGTTCGACGTACAAGGTACTGTCCCACGGGCGTGCCATGTGTTACCGGCCGGCAAGGAGTCCAAAATACGGAGTGAAGGAATTAATTAAGTATGGTTGTAAATAAGTATAGTGTGGACGGACGGACTGGAAACGGTATGCCGTTCCAGATCCGGACGGATCCCGAATAGGTGCGATAGGCACCGTTTTGTACTACGGGCCGGAAACCTATTTAAAGGCCCGGACCCCATTGTAATCGCAGCGGATAATTAATAGAGCATATGGTGTTTATACTTCTGTGTTGATTTCCGTTCTGTAATTACTGTTATATCTTACGCGTGTAATTAACAAAAGCGCTCTAATCGTGTAACCTACGTAAGTCGGTGTAATCGTTGAGTCTTAATCCTATGCCGTAATCACCCTTTGGTGAAGTGTCTCCGTGACACCTTGTGTTAGGCCTTGTCCGGTCAGAGAATAACAAAGAAGAACGGCACGTTGCGCTTCATTCAGGACCTGCAACCGGTCAACAAGGTGACCATCTGTAATGCAGGGATCGGACTAACCATAGACGTGTTCGCGGAGGACTTCGCTGGAAGGTCGATCTATTCTGTCGGTGATCTATACTCGGGGTACGATCAGTTCCAACTAGCCGTGGAGAGCAGAGACATTACGACGATGTGGACTCCTCTCGGCCTAGTGCGGATGTGTAACCTGCCACAAGGAGGGACGAACTCAGTGGCTCACATGGTGAACGCGATGAACAAAGTGCTCAGGGATTGTATCCCAGACATCACCATGCCATTCTTAGAAAACATCCCGATCAAGGGATGCCCGGTGGAGAAAAGGGACGAGGCAATCGGGCCAGACAGATGTCGGAATTTCGTGGCGTCCCACATCGATGACTGTGAGAAGAGTGGTGCAGAGACTA